>NC_044556.1:137943707-138243707 GCF_007565055.1 Rhinopithecus roxellana | reverse complement strand
ACTGGAAGAAGCAACTATTACATGAGATGTATAGATATCAATGTAAGGATACAGGAAAAATGGGAAAGCAAAAAGATCTGACACTTCCAACGGAACACAATAATTCTACGGCAACAGATCCCAATTGAAATAGCATTCACAAAATCACTGAATAAAGAATTCAAAATATGGATTTTAAAGAAGCTCAATGAAATACAAGATAATTCTAAAAAAAAAAAAAAAATACAACAAATTCAGAAAAGTAATTCTGAATATAAATGAAAAATTTACCAGTTAGATATTCTTTAAAATGAATGAAACAGAAATCAGAAAATAAAGAATAAATAAAATAAAAAACACAATTGAAAGCTTCAACAATGGATATACTATCGTAATTTAATACTATATTAATTTAATCAAGCAGCAAAAAAAATCTCAGAACTTTAAAACAAGTGTTTTGAATTAATCCAGACAGGCAAAAGTAAAGAAAAAAATAAATAACAAAGAAAAGCCAAGCACTGTGTCATTTAGGACAATATAAAGCAACCAAATATTCAAATTATTGGTATCCCCAAAGTTGAAGAGAAAATGAAAGGGTTAGAAAATTTATTTAATAAAATATTAGCTTAAAACTTCCCAAGTTGAGTAAGACACCTAGACTTCCACATAGAGAATGTTCCCACATCCCCAAACAGATGCAATGCAAAATGCTCATCTTCATACCACATTGTGGTTAAACTGTCTAAGATAAAGTAAAAGACAAGACACTAAAAGCAACAAGAAAAAAGCATCTAGTCACCTATAGAAGAACCCTCATCAGACTGACAGAATATTTCTCAGCAGAAATCTTGCAGGAAAGGAGAGAATGAAACGACACATTCAAAGTGCTGAAAGAAAAAAACAAAAACAAACAAACAAAAAAAACAACCTGTCACCCAAGGATTTATTTGAAAAATTATCTTTCATAAATGAACAAGAAATAAAGTCTTTTCAAATGAGCAAATGTTGAAGGAATTTATCATCACTGGACCTGTCCTACAAGAAATGCTCAAGAGAGTCTTAAGCTTAGAAGCAAAAGGATGACATTTACAATCAAGAACATACACAAAAGTATAAAATTCAGTAGTAAACCAAACACACACAAAGAAAGAGAATGGCCTCAGATGCTACCACTGCAGCATACCACCAAACCACAACAACAAACAATAAGAGAAAATGAAAGGAACAAATAATATTAAAAACAAAAATCAAATAATAATATGAGAGTAACAAAACCTCACATAGAAATAATAGCCTTGAATGTAAATGGATTAAATTTCTCACTTCAAAGATAAAGACTGGTTGAATAAAGAAACCTGATCCAACTATGTGCAGAAAACAAAACAAAACAAAACAAAATAAACCTTCACCTGAAAAGACACATGTAGACTCAAAGTAAAGAAAAGAAAAAGATATTTCACACAAACGGAACCAAGAACAAGCAGAAGTATCTATATGGTTATCAGATAAAACAGACTTTAAGTCCAAAACAATATTTAAAAAAAGACAAAGAAGGTCACTATATAATGATAAAGACATCTAGGGGGTATAAAAATTGTAAATATATATGAATTCAACACTGGAGAATTTCAATTCATAAAGTAACTATTACTATATCTAAAGAGAGAGACTTACTAGGTTACTAAATCTAAAGAGAGAGATAGACTCCAATAAAATAATAGTGAGAGACCTCGACACCCCACTCTCAGCATTATACAGATTATATAGACAGAATATCAGCAAAGAAACATTGGATTTAAATGGGACTCTAGACTGAATAGACCTAAGAAACATTTACAGAACATTTTTATCCAACAATTGCAGAATACACATTATTCTCATCAACATATAAAAATTCTTCAAGACAGACCATATGTTGGGCCATAAAACAGGTGTAAAAATATTTTAAAATTAAAATTATACCAAGTATTTTCTCAGACCAGATTAGCATAAAATCAGAAATTCACATTGAGGAAAACTTCAGAAGCAATACAAATACATTAAAGTTAAAAAAAAAAAAAAAAAAAAAAAAACATGTTTCTAAATGTCCATTGTGTCAATTAAAAACAATAAGATGGACATTTAACATTTTCTTGAAACAAATGAAAATGGAAACACAATGTTTCAAAAGTTGTGAGATACAGAAAAAGCAGTGCTAAGAGAGAAGTTTATGGCAATAAATGCCTATCTCAAAAAAGCAGAACAATTTTAATCAACAACTTAATAATGTACATCAAGGAAACAGAATAACAACAAAAATACACAAAATTAGTGAAGGAAGAACATAATAAAGATCAGAGCAGAATTAAATGAAATAAAGACTAAAAATATAATACAAAGAATCAGTGAAGCAAAAAGTTGCCTTTTCAGAAGACAAGCAAAATTGACTAACCTCTAGCTAGACTAATCAAGAAAAGAGAAGACCCAAATAAACAAAATCAGAAATGGTAAAGAAAAGAAAGAAAGAAAATCAAAATTACAAAAGATCATCAGAGACTATTGGGAGCAACTGTACACTAACAAACTGGAAAACCTCAAGGAAATGGATAAATTTCTAGAAGCATACAATCTACCAAGATTGAGTCAGGAATAAATGAAAAATCTGAACAGACTAATTGTGTGAGTAGCAAAATTAAATCAGAAATAAGGTCTTTCAACAAACAAAATCCCATGCCTATGTCCTGAATGGTATTGCCTAGGTTTTCTTCTAGGGTTTTTACGGTTTTGGGTCTAATTTTTGTATAAGGAGTAAGGAAGGGATACAGTTTCAGCTTTCTACTTATGGCTAGCCAGTTTTCCCAGCACCACTTATTAAATAGGGAATCCTTTCCCCATTTCTTGTTTTTGTCAGGTTTGTCAAAGATCAGATGGTTGCAGATGTGTGGTATTATTTCTGAGGGCTCTGTTCTGTTCCACTGGTCTATATCTCTGTTTTGGTACCAGTACCATGCTGTTTTGGTTCCTGTAGCCTTGTATGAGCAAGGACTTCATGTCTAAAACACCAAAAGAAATGGTAACAAAAGTCAAAATTGACAAATGGGATCTAATTAAACTAAAGAGCTTCTGCACAGCAAAAGAAAGAAACCACCATCAGAGTCAACAGGCAACCTACAGAATGAGAGAAAAAATTTGCAATCTACTCATCTGACAAAGGGCTAATATCCAGAACCTACAAAGAACTCAAACAAATTTACAAGAAAAAAACAACCCCATCAAAAAGTGGGCAAAGGATATGAACAGGCACTTCTCACTTGCCGTCAGAGAAATGCAAATCAAAACCACAATGAGATACCATCTCACAGCAGTTAGAATGGCAATCATTAAAAAGTCAGGAAACAACAGGTGCTGGAGAGGATGTGAAGAAATAGGAACACTTTTACACTGTTGGTGGGACTGTAAACTAGTTCAACCATTGTGGAAGACAGTGTGGTGATTCCTCAAGGATCTAGAACTAGAACTACCATTTGACCCAGCCATCCCATTACTGGGTATATACCCAAAGCATTATAAATCATGCTGCTATAAAGACACATGCACACGTATGTTTATTGCGGCACTATTCACAATAGCAAAGACTTGGAACCAACCCAAATGTCTATCAATGATAGACTGGATTAAGAAAATGTGGCACATACACACACCATGGAACAGTATGCAGCCATAAAAAAGGATGAGTTCATGTCCTTTGTAGGGACATGGATGCAGCTGGAAACCATCATTCTAGCAAACTATCACAAGAACAGAAAATCAAACACCGCATGTTCTCACTCATAAGTGGGCATTGAGCAATTAGATCACTTGGACACAGGAAGGGGAACATCACACACTGGGGCCTGTTGTGAGGTGGTGGGTAGGGGGAGAGATAGCATTAGGAGATATACCTAATGCAAATGACGAGTTAATGGGTGCAGCGCACTAACACAGCACATGTATACATAGGTAACAAACCTGCACGTTGTGCACACGTACCCTAGAACATAAAGTATAATTTAAAACAATGAAAACAAAAACAACAACAAACAAAATCCCAGGACTAACTGGATTCACAGCTGAATTCTACCAAATATTTAAAGAAGAAATAATACCAGTACTCCTTAACTATTTTAAAACATTGAATTGGAAGGAGCTGTCCCTAACTCATTCTCCAAGACCAGAATCACCCTGACACCAAAAGCAGACAGGACCACAGCAAGGAAAAGACTACAAGCCGATATTACTGATGAAAAGAGAGACAAACATTCTCAAGAAATACTAGCAAACTGTATACAACAGCATATCAAAAACAAAAACAAAAGCAAACAAACAAAACAGCATAACCAAGTGGGATTTGTACCAGGGATAAAAAGATGTTTGAACATACACAAATCAATGAACGTGATACATCACATGAAAATAATGAAGGACAAAACCATATGACCATATAAATCAATGCAGAAAACATATTTGATAAAATTCAGCATTTATTAATGATGAAAACTCAACAAACTAAGAATAGAAAAAACTTACCTCAAAGCAATAAATGCCATATATACTGTATCCATTGTTCCCTATCCTCAGCTCTGGGAGGCACAAGTGACCCTGCCACAACTTCTGTCACCCTGTGGAATGCACAGACTGTTGACATTCATGAAAAAGGCCATAGAATTCTCTCTGGAGGAGTAGGAATGACTGATCTCTGCACAGCAGAATTTGTATAAGAATGTGATGTTAGATAACGACAGAAATCTGGTTTCCTGGGCCTCTAAGCCAGACCTGATCACCTGTCTGGAGCAAATAAAAGACCCATGTAATGTGAAGAGCCATGAGACACAGCCAAACACCCAGGAATTTTCTTCGTGATCACCTTTAGAAATGGAGAATACATAAAACATCATAAGGTTATAAAATATATATTTTAATCACATAACAACTTCAACTGAATTAAAAAAATAAAACCTATACTTTGACCACTGCATCCCTACACTACCACCACCACCACCACCACTGGTGCAAACACACATGCAGACACCTGTGGCCCCACAACCACCCCCCCTGCCAAGCTGCCAGCACCACTACTACAAATATCCATTCAGAGGTCAGCAGTCTTATGCCCACCAGAGCCACACCCTAGCCAAAATGCAAGCACCCTGGCATGCTATCACTGGTGCTGGCAGGTGCAAGCAAGCACAGATCCTACTGCTGCCCTCTCACAAAAAACTTTGGCTGCCACCACACATTGGAGGTATTGTTACCACCCAGTGGTCTGGTAGCACCTCAGCTCCTCCAACACAGCAGGTTCCTAAGCACGATGGGCCAGAGAACAAAGCGGAGAGCCCAATACCTGCCACCCAGAGATAGATCACACAACATTGGAGTACTGAGCTAAGCCTCAGCCCCCTAAACTCTTTCAGAAATGAAACCAGTAGACTGAACCCATCTTATACCAGAATCAAACCTTCAAGGACATAAAAGAAGATAAAAGCAAAACAAAATCCATCCAAAGGACAGCAACTTCAAAGATTAAAGGAATATCAGCCCACAAAGATGAGGAAGAACCAGGACAAAAACTCTGGCAACTCAAAAAGCCAGAGTGTCTTCTTACTTCCAGATAACTGTACTAGTTTCCCAGCAGTGGTTCTTAATCAGGCTGAAATGCCACAAAAAGAATTCAGAATATGGACAGGAAGGAAGATCTCTGATATTCAGGAGAAAGTAAAAATCCAATCCAAGGATTTGAAGGAATATAATGAAATGACATAGTAGATGATAAATGAAATGGTATTTTAAGAAAGAACCAAACTTACAGACAGAGCTGAAAAGCTCATTACAAGAATTTTAGAATACAATCACAAGCATTAACAGCAGAATTAACCAAGCTGAGGAAATACTGTCAGAGCTTACTGATATAACTTAGACCAAAAGAAAGAAACAATAAAGAAAAATAAACAAAACCTCTAAGAAATATGGGATTATGTAAAGACACCAAATCTATGTCTCATTGGCATCCCTGAGAGAATGAGAGAAAGCAAACAACCTGAAATATATACTTAAGGATACCGCTCGTGAAAAATTTCCCAACCTCACTAGAGAGGTCAACATTCAAATTCAAGAAATGCATAGAACCCCTGAAAAATACTACAAAAGAAGACCATTCTCAAGACATATGTTCATCAGATCATCCCCAGGACACATAGTCTCCAAGATTAAAACAAAAGAAAAAATGATAAAGGCAGACCGAGAAAAATGGCAAGTAAGCTGCAAAGGGAGCCCCATCAGGTTAATAGCAAACCTTTCAGGTGAAAACCTACAAGCCAGAAGAAATTGGCGGTTGTATTAGTCTGTTCTCACACTGCTATAAAGACATAGCCGAGATTGGGTAATTTATAAAGGAAAGAGGTTTAATTGACTCACAATTCTACATGGCTGGGGAGGCATCAGGAAATGTACAATCATGGTAGAAGGCGAGAGAGAAGCAAAGCATGTCTTACATGGTGGCAGGCAAAAAAGAGAACAATGAGTGAAGGAGGAGGAACCCCTTATAAAACCAGCATATCTCGTGAGAACTCATATACCATCACGAGAACAGTATGGGAAAATACACTCCCATGATTCAATCACCTCCCACCAAGTCCCACCCTAGACAAATGGGAATTGTGAGGATTACTTACACTTCATGATAAAATTTGGTTGGGGACATAGAGTCAAACCATATTAGGGGCCTATATTCAACATTCTTAAAGATGGGAATTTCCAATTAAGGATTTTCTATTTAGCCAAACTAAGCTTCATAAGCAAAGGAGAAATAAGATCCTTTTCAAAAGAGCAAATGCTAAGGAACTTCATTACCACAAGACCTGCCTTACAAGAGTTTCTGAGGAGATAGCTAAATATGGAAAGGTAAGACCATTACCAGCCACTAAAAACGAAAAGAAAAACAAAAAAACTCACTTATGTGCATAGAGCATTGACACTATAAAGAAACAACACAAACAAGACTGCATAATAACCAGTTCACAACTCAATGACAGGATCAAACCCACACATATCATACTAACCTTAAATGTAAATAGGCTAAATGCCTAAATTAAAAGGCACAGCATGTCAAGTTAGATAAAGGAGCAAGATAAAATGACATACTGTCTTCAAGATGATATGCTGTCTTAAATGCAATGACATCCACAGCCTCAAAGTGTTAAGATGGAAAGAAATCTACCAAAAAATTGAAATCAGAAAAAAGCAGGGATTGCTTTTGTAATTTCAGACAAAACAGACATTAAAAGAGATCAAAGAATACAAAGAAGAGCATTACATAATGGTAAATGACTCAATTCGACAAGATCTAAGAATCCTAAACATATACGCACCCAAAGCCAGGGCACCCAGATTCATCAGCAAGTTTCTAGAAACCTATGAAGAGACTTAGATAACCATATAATAATACTTGGAGACTCAATACCCCACTGGCAGTATTAGACAGATCATCGAGGCAGACATCTAACAAAGATATTTCTGAACTTGGCTAGGCGCGGTGATTCATGCCTGTAATCCCAGCACTTTGGGAGGCTGAGGAGGGTGGATCATGAGGTAAGGAGATCAAGACCATCCTTGCTAACACAGTGAAAGCCCATCTCTACTAAAAAATACAAAAAAAAAAAAAAAAAAAAAAAAAAAAAAAAAAAAAAAAAAAAAGCTGGGCGTGGTGGCACGTGCCTGTAATCCTAGCTACTCAGGAGGCTGAAGCAGGAGAATTGCTTGAACCCAGGAGTTGTTGGTTGCAGTGAGCTGAGTTCGCACCACTGCACTCTAGCCTGGGCGACAGAGCAAGACTCTGTCTAAAAAAATAAAATAAAATAAAATAAAAGATATTTCTCAACTCCACACTTGATGAAATAGACCTAGCAGACATCTAGAGAACTCTACCCCCAAAACAACAAAATGTACATTCTTCTCATCTTCACATGGCACATAATCTAAAATCAACCAAACAATAGGACACAAAACAGTCCTCAGCAAATTCAAAGCAACCAAAATTGTACCAACTACATTTTTGTACCACAGCATGATAACAATAGAGATCAATACTAAGCAAATTGCTCATAATTATACAATTGCACAGAAAATAAACAATCTGCCCCTGAATTATTTATATGTAAACAATGGAATTAAGACAGGAATCAAGAAAACTTTTGATACAAATGAGAGCAAAGATACAACATACCAGACTCTGGGATATAGCAAAAGTAGTTTTAAGAGAGAAACACTCAAATTGAAAAGTTAGGAAGATCTCAAATTAACAACCTAACATCACAACTAGAAGAATAATAGAAACAAAACTAAACTAAGCCCAAAGCAAGCAGAAAACAAGAAGTAAAAAAGTCAGATCTAAAATAAAGGAAGCTGTGAAAAATCAGGTACTGTTTGTTGTTGTTGATGTTGCTGTTTTGTTTTGGTTTTTGAAAATTTAGTAAGATAGATGGACCACTAGCTAGACAAACAAATAAGAGAAAAGATCCAAATAAACACAATCAGAAATGACAAAGAAGACATTACCATTGACCCCAAAGGTCGGGGGGAACCCTCAGAGACTATTTCTATGCACACAATCTAGAAAATCTAGAAGAAATTGAAGCATGCAACCTTCCCACATTGAACTGGGAGGAAATTGAATCCCTAAACAGATCAATAATGAGTTCTAAAATTGAATCAGTAATAAAAAGCCTACCAACCAGAAAAAGCCCAGGACAAGACAGATTCACAGCCAAATTTTAGCAGATCTATCAATAAGAGGTGGTACCATTCCCAGCAAAACCATTCCAAAAAAAAATGAGAAGGGACTCTACCAATCCTTCTGTGAGGCCACCATCATTCTGATACCAAAATGTGGCAGAGACACAACAAAATAAGAAAACTTCAGGCCAATAACTTTGATGAATACCGATGCAAAAATCCTCAATCAAATACTTGCAAACTAAATTCAGAAGTATGATCAAGTAAGCTCTATCCTTGGGATGCAAGTTTTGTTCAACATATGTAAATCAATAAATGTGATTCACCGCAAAAACAGAACTTTTTAAAAGCACGTAATCATCTCAATATATGCAGAAAAGTCTTTTGATAAATTTCAACATTGCTTCATGTTAAAAAGCCTCAATAAAGTATGCATTAAAGTAATATATTTCAAAATAATAAGAGCCATCTATGACAAACACAGCCAACATCACACTGAATTGGCAAAATCTGTAAGCATTCCACTTGAAAACCAGAACGAAATAATAATGTCCTGTCACCACTCCTATTCAATATAGTACTAAAAGTCTTGGCCAGAGCAATCAGGCAAAATAAATAAACAAATAGAGGGCATCCAAATAAGATAATAAGAAGTCAAACTATCTCTGTTTGCAGATGATATTATTCTAATACCTAGAAAACCACACAGACTCTGCTCAAAATAACCAACTTGACAAAGTTGCAGGATACAAATTCAATATACAAAAAATCAGAAGCATTCCCATATAACAAAAACATCCAGGCTGACAGCCAAATCAAGAATGCAATTCCATTCACAACAACCACAAAAATAAGATGCAGGAATACAGCTTACCAGGAAGGTGAAAATTCTCTATAATGAGAATTACAAAACACTACTCAAAGAAATTGGAGATGACACAAATGGAAAAACATCTCATGCTCATTGATAAGATGAATCAATTTTCTTAAAATGTCCATACTTTCCAAAGCAATTTACAGATTCAATGCTATTGTTAGTAAACTACCAACGATATTCTTGACAGAATTAGAATAAACTATTTTTTAAATTCATATGGGATCAAAAAGAGCCTGAATAACAAAGGCCATCTTAAGCAAAGTGAACAAAACTGGAAGCATTCCATTACCCAACTCTAAACTACTACAAGGCTACAGTAACCAAAACATCATGATACTGTTACAAAACAGGCACATAGTACAATGGAACCTAATAGAGAGGCTAGAAATAATGCTACGTACCTACAACCATCTGATCTTCATTAAAGTCAACAAGTACTCCTCCTTCAATAAATGGTGATGTGACAACTGGACACCTATATACAGAAGATTGAAACTGGAGCCCTTCCTTATACCAAAACAAACATTGACTCAAGATGAATTAAAGATAAATGTAAAACCTAACACTATAAAATCCCTGGAAGATAACCTAAGAGATGCCATTCTGGATGTAGAACCTGGAAAAGGCTCCATGACAAAAACTCCAAAAGTAATTGGAACAAACACAAAAATTGACAAATGGCACCTCATTAAATTAAAGAAATTCTTCACAGAAAAATGAACAGAGTAAACAGACAACCTACAGAATGGGAGGAAATATTTGTAAACTATGCATTTGACAAAGGTCTAATATCCAGAATACATATAAAACTAAACAAATCAAAAAGCAAAAAACAAACAAGTTGATTTATATATGAGCGAAGAACAGGAATGAATACTTTCAAGAAAAGATGTACATGCATCCAACACGCATATGGAAAAGTACTCAACATCACTAATCGTTAAATGTTAACCAAAACTACAGTGAGATACTATCTCATACCAGTCAGAATTGCTAGTATTAAAAAGTCAAAAAATAATAGATACTGGCATGGAAGCAGAGAAAGGGAAATACTTATATACTGCTGGTGTTCAAACACTGTGGAACACAGTTTGGTGATTTCCCAGATAACTCAAAGCTGAATCACCATTAGACCCAGCAATTCCATATTTGAGTATATACTCATATGAATATTAATGACTCTACCATAAAGACACATGTACATGTATGTTTATTGCAGCATTATTCACAATAACAAGGACATAGAATCAACCTAGATGCCCATCAACAGTAGACTGGATAAAGAAAATGTGGTACACATACACCATGGAAAACTACACAGCCATGTAAAACAAAAAGATCATGTCCTTTGCAGCAACACAGATGGAACTGGCAGCCATTATTCTAAGCAAACTAATACAAGTACAGAAAATCACATATTGTCATGTTCTTACTTACAATTGGGAGCTCAATATTGAGTACATAATGAACACAAATAAGGGAAAAACAGACACTGGGGCCTACTTGAGCGTAGAGAAAGGGAAGATGGTGAGGATCAAAAAACTACCTACCAGATACTATGCTCATTTCCTGAGTGATGAAATAATCTCTACACCAATCCCCCATGCCTTGCAACTTATCTAAAACAAACCTGCATATGTACCCCTGAACCAAAAATAAAAGTTAAGAAAATAAAGGCCCTATATAAGAAACTCACAGCTAACATTATACTGAATGAGGAAAAGCCTGAAAGCTTCCCTCTAAGATCTGTAACAATACAAGGATACCCACTTTCATCACTACTATGCAATAGTGGAAGTGCTAGCCAGAGCAATTAGGCAAGAGAAAAAATTAAAGGATGACCAGATTGGAAAGGTATAAGTCAAATTGTCCCCTTTTGCTGACGATATGATTTTATGTCTATAAAAAACTAAGGCTCCACCAAAGTCTCCTAAATATTATAAATAAATTGAATAAAGTTGCAAGGACACAAAATCAGCATTCAAAAATCAGGAGCATTTCTATATATTATATTGAGCTAGCTAAAGAAATCAAGGCAATCTCATATAAAATAGATTGTACCCTTAACCAAAGAAGTGAAATGTTTCTACCATGAGAAGTACAAAATACTGATTAAAGAAATTAAAGATGACCCAAACAAACAGACATTCCATACTCAAGGATCAAACAAATTAATGTCACTGAAAATGAACATACTCCTCAAAGAAATCTACAGATGCAATGCAATCCTTAACAAAATAGTAACGTCATTTTTCACAGAATTAGAGAAAGTAATCCTAAAATTTGCATGGAGCCCAAAAAGAATCCAAATAGCCAAAGCAATCCTGAGCAAAAAGAACAAAACTGGAGGTATCACATTACCTGACTTCAAAATATATTACAAAGGTAGCCCAAACAGGCATGGTATTGGTAAAGAAACAAACACAGAGATTAATGGAACAGGATAAAGAGTCCAGAAATGAATCCATAAACTTACATCTAATTGATTATTTTTCAAAGCACCAAGAACCTACCTTTGGGAAAGAACACCATCTTCAATCAATGGTACTTGGAGACATTGGATATCTGCATACAGAAGAATGAAAATGATTGCCTATCTCTCCTCACATACAAAAATCAACTCATGATGGGTTAAGGACTTAAACATAAGACCTGAAAGTACTAAACAAGGTAGAAAAACCACAGGAAAAGGTGTTTTAGCTCTAGGCAAAGATTTCATGTCTAAGAACTCGAAAGCACAGACAACTCTAACAAAAATAAGTGAATGAAACTATATTAAACTAAAAAACTTCTGTACGGCAAAGGAAACTATCAGTAACTTTTTTAATGGAATATTTGCAAACTATTCATCTAATAATGGACTAATATACAGAACATACAAGCAACTCAATCAACTGAACAATAAAAAAAAACTCATTAAATTGGGCTAAAGACACGAACAGACACTGCACAAAAGAAACATACAAACAGCCAATAGGTATGTAAAAAAAATGCTCAACATCACTGAACATCAGGGAAATGCAAGTCAAAAACACAATGAGATATTATCTTACTCCAGTTAGAATGGCTATCAGGACCAAAAAAAAAAAAAAAAAAAAAAAACATGTTGGAGAAGATTAGGAGAAAAGGGAACTCTTAACAATGTCGGTGAGTACGTAAATTGGTACTACTATGGAAATCAGTATGGAGATTCCTGCAAAAAATTAAAAAATAGAACTACCATATGATTTAACTATCCTACTTCTGGATATTTATCCACAGAAAAATAAATCTGTACACCCAAAGGATATTTGCACTCACATGTTTATCACAGCACTATTCACTATAGCAAAGATACAGAATCAACCTAATTATCCATTGTAGAAAAATGGATAAGGTTTTTCTGTGGTATATATCCACAGTGACATACTATTCAGCGATAAAAAAGAATGATGTCATTTTCAGCAGCATGGATGAAACTGGAGGTTAATATGTTAAGTGAAATAAAGTCAGATGACAGATGTTCTTACTAATATATAGGAGCTCAAAAACCTGATCCAATGGAGATAGAGAATGATAGATACCAGAGCGTGGAAAGAGTGTATGGGTGGGAGGAGGGGATAAAGAGGTTGGTTGTGGGTACAAACGTACAGTTAGAACAAGCAAGTCACGATATTAGATAGCAGAGTAGGGTGAATATAGTTAGCAACAATGTATTTCAAAGTAGTTACAAGAGAGGACTTAAAATTTTACCAGCACACAAAAATGATAAATATTTGGAGTGATGGATACACCTAATGCCCTGATCTGACCATTATACATTCTCTGCTTGTAATAAATATTCACATATAATCTCATAAAGTTTAAAGTATTTTGAATCAATAAAAAATTAAAAATCCAAATATGTACTTGGGTACATATATACCTTTATTCTATGTATTGCTAAACATTTACCTGTACTTTTATATTATTTATTGAAAAACCAACAATAGTATATTTAACTTTATACCAATGGTTATTGTGAAAATGATGCGGTGAATAGGGGCAATTATTAATTTCCAGGCATTTGCTCTGCTTTTAATAAATATTCAACCCAAAATAGCCAATAGAGTCATCCTATTCTTGGAGATAAAAATAAATTTTGATGTTAAACCAACATTCAACACACAATAGGAAAGTTATTGTGTTTTGGTATCCCTGGGGATAGTAATTTAGGAATCCCTGGTGATAGAAAGAAGGTATGGATAAGTTCTTATATTTTCCCTAGTAACATCAGGTTTCAGGTTTCTTCACTGATAAAATTCTAGAACATCCCATGGTTTCCTGACGCTGTTATTTTCCTCTGTCACTTTAAACAAATAGATATTTCACTACTTAGAAAAATTTTCTAAAATGTGGAAATAAGGACAAAAAGATAACTGTTTTTTCAATGTCATACTGAAACATTTTCTAATAGGTCCACCAAAGGATTTCTGAGCAATAGAAAAGATTATCTTAAAAGTTGTATTTTTATTGCCCTGTGGAATATTTCATATATACATA
Source organism: Rhinopithecus roxellana (assembly GCF_007565055.1). Classification (NCBI taxonomy): domain Eukaryota; kingdom Metazoa; phylum Chordata; class Mammalia; order Primates; family Cercopithecidae; genus Rhinopithecus; species Rhinopithecus roxellana. The sequence continues at coordinate 138,229,585 of NC_044556.1, read as the reverse complement.
TAGATGAGTATATATCTGTGGAATATGTGTCCAGATATATATCCTATACATAATATGGTATATTCCATATATAATATATGACACATATATGATGTATATATCCCATATAATATCCTGTATATGTGTGTGAGAGTGTGTGTGTGTGTTATATGCATATTTATATGTGATATGGTTTGGCTGTATCTCCCTCTCAAATCTCATCTTGAATTGTAGCTCCCATAATTCCCATGTGCCATGGGAGGGACCCAGTTGGAGGTAGTTGAATCATGGGGGCGAGTCTTTCCTTGCTGCTCTTGTGACAGTGAGTAAGTCTCATGGGATCTGACAGTTTTGCAAAGAGGAGTTCCCCTGCACATGCTCTCTCTCTTGCCTGCTGCCATGTAAGACATGACTTTGCTCCTCCTTTGCATTCCTTCACTATTATGAGGCTTCCCCAGCCACATGAAACTGTGAGTCCATTAAACCTCTTTTTCTTTATAAATTACCCAGTCTCAGGTATGTCTTAATTAGTAGCATGAAAACAGACTAATACCATATGCAAATTTATCTAAGTATTCTTTTGAGTAAATAACTATAGAAATCTATATTCCTCAAATGTTACCTGAACAAACTTAACTATCCTGAAAGTTCTCTCATTAATAAGTTAGTCATTGAATGCTGTCAACTATAAACTTACATAAGAGTAATCTTTTAACTTAGTAAAATTTATATAATGGCAACACCACTTCCTATACTCCATGTTATCACTATTTGATATTGCATGTGTAACTAATTTTACCAAAGTTCTGAGGCAGATAAACAGTTACAGCACATACTGACATACAATGAAGACTGAATCTGAGATCTGACTGATGTTAAGTTTCCTTTAGTTATCTCTAAAAAGGCGGTTTACTTTTTATTGTGTGCTCCAACATCGGTTATATCTCTTTCCTCTGACATCCTCTCCTCACCTTTCTAATTAATTACTTCTTCTCTTTTTCCCAAAAAGAAATTTATATTAATTTACCCACAGACTAGTTTAGCTAAATGTTTAAAATTATATCCTAGTCCATAAGGCTATTCCCTGACACCTTCACATATGTACACAAACACAACTGCTAAAAGAAATATCTAAAATACAGTTATTTTTCTTCTAAGGTCAGGTTGTTAAAGAGACTGAAGTTCTATATGAAAACAAGAAATTGATCTGTAGAATAAAAGTACAAAAGTGTGAGAAAGCTCGAGAAATGGAAGGTGGGGAAGACCTTTCAATTCAGAGGGTAGAAAAAGGAATCAATATCCTCATCAGAAAGCCCTAATTCAATCAAGTTATATTTATGTTTGTAGAAACATCTAAAGAAGAGTTTAATATCAAAGAGCACTATTGAAGAATCTTTGAGGGAGAGCAGAGAAAAGAGAGAATAAAGCATCTAAGAACAAAAATTATTTTATGGGGAAGAATATATAACAAGAAGAGTTGATATTTGGCCAAGTACTAAGGATGAGAAGGATGAAAAATGTGTGATAATATGTGTGGAACAAGAAATTCCTTATCAAGACTGAGCTTCAACATTGTAAACATAGAAAACTCATCGATCAGAATGTGCAAAGCCAATAATGAAAGAAATTATCTATGCTAACAGGAGGGCATCTTGCCTCAAGAAAGGCAGTGTGACAGAAGACGAAATGATATATCAGCATCTGAAAAGATAAACTTAGCCTTGATGACATATTTGGTTATAAATTACATTCGAAAAAGAAAAGCAGCCACTGACATCTGGGTTCTAGCCTGGCACTGTCAGCTTTTGATGTTGTAATAGGCTGTCCGGGCACTTACAAATGAGCTGTGTTTTTCTTCTGTTAAACATAAACATTTCCACAGAGCACCAGCATTAGACAAGAATAATCTGCAATTGTGATGAATCAAGGCAAAAACAAGTCTCTTCTGTCACAATCACGACTGAACACAGACAAAAAAGGAAAGTTGTCCAAACTCCAAAAATGACCAAACATGTCCTCTCTTCTGGCTAATATAAATGACTGCTTCTTAAAAAATGATTAACTTCACTCTATTTTTCTATTTTATAAAGTAGAATTATTAAGAAAGACTCACTTATACAATCATTTCTGTTTCCTGGCAATATCCAATTCAGATAAATTCCCACTTCCTTGTACCTACCCCAAAATCACTTAACACAAGCCCAAATTCTAAAATACATGTTTCTAACCTCCTTTTACTGAGACATCTTTCAGTTCCCTATGGTATGCATTATCCCTTTTTATAGTGAGTCAATAATCCTAACTTTAAGTATAAGCGTGCTCCTCATAGTCTTTGACGATAGGGCACTGACATATATAAAGAAAATCATTTTTTCATAAGCATATGCACTTAGACTATGTTAACATGATGTTCAGTCTAGAATTTGTACAGCAAGTTCAGTTTTCTTTCTTTTATTCCAGTGGAAATCTTCAGTGAAATAATTTAAGATGGCCCAGGCCCAGGATCCTGACCAACAAAATGCTGCTGCACATAGATAGTCTCACAAGGTCGCAAAGGAATAGAAAAGTACACAATATATGTCACAGCAAAGACACACATAGCAGTTACTTGCTGAGGTGTGGTTGAAAACATTCTAGCCTTGATGATCTCTGTTAGACCATGTTAAGCTACAAGAATTTGTCTTGCTGAGGCATAGGTAGAACTAAAAATTACAGCCAAACATGCCAAGTAGCTTTCATTTCTGCATCTTCCCCTAAACTGAAACCTACTTTTTTTGTATATTATTATATAAACTTTAAGAAAAGGAGCAAAAGCACATCAAAAAACAAGAGACTAGGGTTCTTCCTAAAGTCTGTTAATAATATAGTCTAATTTATTCATTTTAGGGCTTTAAAAGAACATTGACAATTATGCTCAATACCAGAACCTAGAAAATAATCTGGATCTTGACCTATCCTTATCAATACCCCTGTAACTATTCATGTGTGGGTGTGGAAGTGAGAGCTCCTTGGAGGTATTTGTTCATTTATCTAACATAATTTATCTTAATATTAGCCACTTGTACAAATTGTAAAAATAACAGTGTTAAGTTTCAACCAGAGACAAAATACATTATAATCTCTTCTACTGGGGTGTGGGCACTGTTCTTTTTAAAGAGCTCCCCTGTGAGGGAATGTTGACAATAACTGACAACACAATGGACATAATTCAAGTTAATCAGCAGCGTTGTTCCCTTCCTTGAAGGATGAGATCAGAGAAACTTTAATCAGAAAAGACCCTACCTACATGCGGTCACTTCACAATCTGCACCAATACTGTACAACTATCAAGGACCAATGAGATTAGAAGTTAAATCTCTCAATGAATATAAGAATAAGTATTGACTACAATTCCTAAACCCCTGCCAGAGTCAAAACATTATTTCAATTAAGTTTATTCAAAAGTTATGCCAAATTCAAAGCCACAATGTTCTATCTTACATCATATTTCAATATTTGCCTAATCAACTATTGTCCACCCAAACTTACCAGCCCAGAATAACTCAAATCAATAAATAAGTAAATATCAATGATATAAAATTCACCAGATTTGCTTTTACTCTACAAATACATAACTATTTAAAACACTTAATAAGATGTCAGCAGCAATGGCAGAGTAAGTAACTCCAAACATCATTTCCTCCATGAAAGCAATGCAAAACAGGCAGAAATGGTCAAAATCAACTTTTTCACAATTATAAAAATTAACCAAAATTTACAAGAATCTGGGAAACATTTGGTAAAAGTTGGTAGCAACAGCAAGCTCTGAGGTGTTTGAACATATCCAATCACTCCAGCTCTGCAACAATCTTGAAAACCAATAGTCCAAATCAAGGTGAAAGCCAGCAGCCTGATGGACACCAGAGTGGGCAGAACAGGGTTGGTGCCCCTTCTGAGCCTCATTTCCAGAGAATTATCATTATTTTACTTGTCTGGTGGTTTCCTGGAATACCCCTGACGGAAAAGTAGTGTCAATTTGACCTGACTCAGTGCTTAATCATTACGGAAACCTTTTCTCCAGGAAAATCCTTATGAAGAAATAAATAGTACAAGTAAAGGTAAAAACATAGGTACATTTAAAAAACAATGTGTATATATATACACACACACATATATATGTGTGCATATATATGTATATACATGTACATATATACATGTGTGTATATATACATGTGTGTATATATATGTACATATATATATATATATATCCGTTTCTAAGTCTTACATCTTATTTTTTCTCCTATCAGATTTAGAAGAAAAATCATAACCCAGTAGTTATAAATTTGCATTGATGGGCACCAAATGGATAATGATGTAATTTTCATGGCAAAATCAGAACAAAGAAGGGGTAGTAAAATAGAGCTATATAATAGCAAAGCTTTTGTATATAATTAAAAGTAAATTGATATTGATTCAAACTAGATTGTTTTAAATTAAGATAGTAATTGTAATCCACAAGGCAACACTGAAAAAAATTATAAACAGTATACTAAAAATTATAGATTAAAATGATACATTAGAAAATACATATTTAACATAGAAGATAGTAATTGAGGAAAAGAAGAACAAAATAGACAACATACTTATAGGAAACAAATAGCAAAATGGCAGATGTAATCCTATCTAATAAGAAATCTCATTAAATGTAAATGGTTTACATAGAAGCAGAGAATAGAACAGTGGTCACAAGAAACTGGGGAAGACGAGAGAGTGGAGGATGGAGAGGTTGGTTAGCAGGTAGAAAGGTACAATTATATAAAAGGAATAAGTTCTGATGTTCTATCACACAGTAGGGTAAGGGTGGATAACAGTTAAGATATATTTACAAAGCATCTAGAAAAGAGGCTTTTCAGCATCCTCACCACAAAGACATGCCAAATGCATGTGACAGTCACACTACTGATTTGATCTTTGTACGACACATACGTGTATCAAAACATCAAATAGTATCCCATAAATATGTACAATTACATTGCATCAATTTAAAAAATACATAATTTTAAAATGTAAATTGCTTAAACTCTCCAACGAAAAATAAGAGTATGGCATAATAGATAAAAAATAAAATGATTCAAGAAAATGAAGTCTAAAAGAGACACACTTTAGAAATCAAAAGCACAAATAGATGGACAGTAAAATAAAATGGAAACAGACGTAACATTTGACAGTAACCAAAAGAGAACTAAATTGTCTATACTAATAGTGAATGAAATAAACAAACTTTTTTTTTTTTTTTTTTTTTTTTTTTTTTTTTGAGATGGAGTCTTGCCCTGTTGCCCAGGCTGGAGTTCTATGGCACGATCTTGGCTGACTGCAGTCTCTGCCTCCCGGGTTCAAGCAATTCTCATGCCTCAGCCTCTCAAATAGCTAGAACTATAGGCACATATCACCAAGCCCAGATAATTCTTTTGTATTTTTATTAGAGACTAGGTTTTGCCATTTTGGCCAAGGTTGTCTCGAAACTCCTGACCTCAGGTGATCCTCCCGCCTCATCCTCCCAAAATGAGGGCATTACAGGTATGAGCCATGGTGCAAGACCCTAAATATACTTTAAGATAAAAATTGTTATTAGAGATAGGGAAGTGCATTTAATAATGAAAAATATCCATTCAATCAAAAGATAAATAATACCAAACATATGTGAAAGAGACAAAAAAGTCCCCAAATATGTCAAGATTGACAAAATTTATAGGAGTAATAGATAAATTAATAATCATGTTTGTAGACTTTCATTTCCGACTTTCAATAATCAATAGAACTGGAAAGATTAATCAGACAATAAGTGACTAATAGAGACTTAACAGACATATATAGAACACTATACCTTCAAACAACAAGATATACATTCATTTCAAATGCACATAGACCATTCTCCAGGATAGACCACGTGTTAGTCAAAATACAAGTCTCAATAAAATTAAAAGGATTGAAAATATATTAAATATTTACAGCTATAGTAGCATGAAATTACAAATAAATAAAAGGAGGTTGGAAATTTACAAACATGCAAAAACTAAACAATATATTCTTATATAACCAATGATAAAAGAGAAATTAGAAAATATTTGGAGATGAATGAAAATGGAAACATAATATACAAAAACGTTTAGGATACAGCAAAAACAGTACTCAGAGGAAATTTGTACTTATAAGTGCCTATACGAACAAAGAGGAATTATTCTAAATCAATTAACTGTTTAGGATCACGTCTGGGGTGAAAAGGAAAAGAAAAGCAAAGCACAATAACTGACTTAGCTTTCCTGAGGTGCTAGTCAATTTCTCGTCAGTGATGTGTTGTACACCATTCACCAATTCACGAGCCTAAGGCATTTCTGGGGGTAAAAACTATCAAAGAGTTAATTAGGATGTCATGCTTCTTATATCTCAGGAAGAATACTTTCAGATATAAGCAGCCTCTTCTAGAATGTGACATCTAAACTCAATTTTAGATCTTTTAGAAATTTGTGATTATGGTAGCTGTTATGTGGAAGTTTTCTCTAAGGTTAACTTTGTCTTCGAATTGTCATTTCCGCATGAGTTTTCATTTTCTGGAATGTGGAAGGTAAATTATGTGAGTACAGTCTACTCACACACAACCTCTAACCTTTTTAGATAAAGACAGATGGCATTTTTAAAATTCAATGTGTAAGGAATTATAAAATCACAATTCTTTACCTTGTAATGTGTTAAATTTCTTTATCTGAGTAGGTTTCCATAGCTCTTTCTCCCTCTGCTACACTTTTATATACTTCCTAAGACAGTTGTTGAAAGCTAAACAGGAAGAAATGTTTAACATAATTTCTCCTCATAACTTTCTTCATCTGAATATGTGAAGTAGTTTGTAATCTTTGTTATTCCAATGAATGCACTAACATTTCTTCCCATCACCTATCTGTATCCTAAAAAGGGACCTAATTTCATTTCTCCTGAAGTCACCAGTCATATCCTCAGCTATGGCTGAGAAGCCAGAAAACAGCAACAGAGTCTGAATCACCGACTCTGTTGGTGATTCATTTCTTAGCTGCATCCAGTCCAGATCTTTCCTTTTCCTTCAGGAATAATCCTGGAGATATTATTCACCAGGTCTTTGGTATTCATAGTTTTATGACCCTCTTTGTGGCTTCCTTACTCCCACTAATAAAGCTATTCTCAATTATATGTGATCTTAACAATTCCATGTGGAAACTTGTACCAGAGCATCTCTACAATTCATTAGTTGCTTCTAAAATGGAATTTACCTGGTAAACCCTAGTGCTCCAGCCTTACCTTACTGCCAAACCCATGTCAAAACCAGCCACCAGCTGACTTTGAAGAGAGAGACACAAACAACAGGGGAAACCACTTAAACTTGGGCTGAAGGCTATGGTTCCTTCTCATGATATTCCAAACCCTCACTACTGTGGCCCACTAGGCTTGATGTTGATCCAGTGTAATATCTAATCTTCACATTGATTGTGAAAAACAAAGAAGTTGGGATTGATAGTAGAAACTTGTTCTCTCTTCAGGGGTCACAAGCACCATAGGGTGCGGAGCATGCTGGAGAACTTCACTTCATAAGCAGAGTTCTGCCTTTTCAGAGAGATTATTACAGTTCTCAATAGCTCTGTCATTGGCCACATGCAGCTCTCTGATAATTTCTGTTGGCAGCAGGTGTGGAATCCTTTGGTGATTATTTTGTAATAATCATAGACACATGAATCAAGGGTGAGCCTGTTAAGCATAGGTATGGTGTTCAATGTCTATAGGACAAAACATTAGTGACTTTTTAATATGCATGTGTGCTGAATGACTTATTAACCACTTTCAACTGAAAAAGTAAAGCTAATAATCAAGGAAATATGAAATCCTATCTTTGCCCCAAATAATTTCTTCTCTTTTACAGAAACAGAATTCTGGAGGTAGAAGAAACATAAAAAAGTTAAGAACCTTCTTGTGGATTATATAAAACATAAGTAGGAAAATAGCACTCTATCCTAAGTTCTCTGAAGTGCAATTAAGTTTTCTTACTTCTAGCTAACGAGGAAAGACCAATAAAAGCACCACACAATTACTAAATATATGAATCGCTAAATTTTCTACTTTTCCCCAGTTATCTGAAAAGAGATTTCTGCATAGTAGAAATACTACTAAGATAAAATAAACACAAAGATATAAAGTATAGTACTTCTGTCAGAGATTTATTTTCATTAATTGAATAAAAATATATCAAATACCAACTAGGTACCTAATTCTGTAATGGGCAATGGGGCAGCCTATGTAACTAAGGCACTGGTTCTATCTTTACTCAAACAAGTAGCTATTAGCTCAGTGGGAAAATGAATTCATAACATAATGTAATGCATGTATTGTAGAGGCATCCTGAACAGAAAAATTGAAGCTTTTCCATTTGGTTTACATACATCTCTTAGAACAATTGGTGCATGAATTTTTATGTTGATATTTTTTTCTTGTCCAGTGTTCCTGAAACTACATCCACTTCTATCAAGTTATGATTCTGAGCTGGCTATAGTATAATTTTTCTTTGCTAGCATCATTTTTCCTTATAATTTCTTTATATATTTTTATCACTTTTGTTCTTTCTTGCTCTACATCCTGCTCTTTATTCCTCCATTTTCCAGTTCTATTTTTTTAAATGTCTATTGAAAATGTATTCCTTTCAGTTTACATGTTTCCCCTTGATATGTCCTAATTATTATTTTTGATGGTTTATTATACTACGTGCTATGTAAAATACAAAAGTTATTAAGATCACTATTATTAGCTTTAGGTGTACCTGTAACAAGTGGTAGTAATAAAGGCCAGATTACTGAATTGAGCATCCCTTTTCCCTCTTTAGATTCAAGTAGGATAATAGGCTGGACACTGTGTATTCCAGCTTTTCAATGCTTCTCAACATTCAAGATGTCCAGGTGCAAAAATCTCTAAAAGTTCTTTATACATTTTTCTCAGTTTACTTTCTACTCTTAGTAAGCTCAAAATCATTAAGGGAGCTGAATGAAATGTTAGTTCAGTCCATTTCTTTCTCAAAGCAGAAGAAAATCTAATAAGGAGTTCTTAAATGAGTTCTATCAAACTTTCAGTACAAAAAAAAAATCTTTTGAAAAATGTTCTAGGACATGTCAGAATTTTTGACAGATATAATCATGTTTAACAAACTACTGAAGCTCATGGACATATACAGAAAATGAAACTAAGCATTGATTGAGAAAACAAAGCTATACTTTCCTTGCTGGCAGTAACTGATAACTAATTAAAAATACTAGCATTACATTTTTCTTGGTAAATATTTTCTTATTTTTACTGAAATAATATGATAAATAGAATATTTGATATTTTTCTTCTTTCACAAAAAAGCTATGCTTTCTAGTTTTATGATAAAACTTTGTAAAAGCTATTCTTTTTGTTAACTGCACCTCTTTATTTGAGATTTAAGGTTTCTGTATTTTAGTAAATACAAGAATGGAAATGCTTTGTAGAACACAATATCCTAAATGTTCTTTATGAATTTATATATTTTTGCTGGCATTTTCATGGGCAATGCAACTGTGAAAAATGACTATCTGTTTTCCTGTTCATGCGAAGAATATAAGCTTGTTCTTAAGTTCATGATAAAAAATGATTAAACATTTTTGTCAATATGTGAGGTCATATTATCTGTAAGCATGATTTTTCACATAAACACAATTCTAGCAAAGGTACATTAAGAAAATGATTTTTAAATGTAATTTCTGAAAGCAATTTTCTAGCAACAGAAGTATTAAGTGCTGGGAGGAAAAGTGACTCAAATAGGCATCCTGAAAAATTACTTCAAGGTGCCAATTCTGGTTCATTACTTCAAAACTACCAGATGTGCTTGAAATGCATTTTCCTAAATTCTTTAATATAATTGAAAGAATAACACTAAGCATTAAAATATGTTATTAACACTTAGAATGTTCAGAATCCCTCCACTTAAAGTATCACATTTTAATCTTTTTCTTGTTACATTTTTCTAGATAATAGACAGAATATTACAAACTGAAAAATTTCTGAAACCAGAAATGTATGTATGTACATGTATTTTTCTAAAATGTATCTGTATAAATGAAGAAAGTTTAGATAAATTAATTTGTGTTATATAAATTCAAGAGTTTGTTATAGTTTGTATACATTGCAATAGTAGTTAATAGTAAACTAAAATGCTTTTTTAAAAGATGTAGCTTTTTGTCATTCGAGAATTGTGTTAGCACAGGGTGTCGCTTTTTCAAATACAGATAAAACATCATGTTAAATACACATGTAATTACACTACTGAAAATAAAGAAAACACATGCAATATATTCATTAATAACATCTGCAAATTTATATGTAAGTGATATGATTTAGAAATGGTGACCATTTTTTCATTCGAAATAGATTATTAGACTGACATATTAAAGGAGCTCTTAAATTTGAAAGGGGAGCAATGGAAATAGATATTCACTACTAGTGTTGCTATCTGCAAAGGGATGAAGTACTAGAAAACTGTATTTTAGATGTGTTTCATTTTTGTAAAATGAATTAAAATCTGCCAATATTTGTTTCATTTATTTCTCCAAATTTAAACTCAATAGTCATGCAATTGAGTACCTCACTAACACTTGAATTTGATCATGATGAGCATTTGTGTGCGAAGTCATATATGTCATACATGAGAATCACACAGCCCTGTTCTTTTCTATTGGGTCTCAGAAAAACTGCTAATTCTCTCTGGGTATAAGCTGCCTTTCTTTTTTTTTTTTTTTGAGACGGAGTCTTGCTCTGTCGCCTGGGCTGGAGTGCAGTGGCCGGATCTCAGCTCACTGCAAGCTCCGCCTCCCGGGTTTATGCCATTCTCCTGCCTCAGCCTCCCAAGTAGCTGGGACTACAGGCGCCCGCCAACTCACCCGGCTAGTTTTTTGTATTTTTTACTAGAGACGGGGTTTCGCCGTGTTAGCTAGGTTGGTCTCGATCTCCTGACCTCGCGATCCACCCGTCTCGGCCTCCCAAAGTGCTGGGATTACAGGCTTGAGCCACCGCGCCCGGCCTAAGCTGCCTTTCTATAAAGAATAAATATGCCTATTACTCAGAGGTGTTTGGAATATTAGTTGAGATATTATATGCAAAAGTGTCAAAAGTTGTGACCCACACATTATAAACACTAAGTAGCAGTAATGCGAATTATACGAGAAAGAGGAGGAGGGTTAAAAGCAGTATTTTAATAAGTTGATTCAATAGGTTATTTATCGCTTTTTCAATTCTATTAGGTAGTTAATTTTGGTAGTGTCTAAGATGATTGTGAAAGGGGTGAAACATTCATGCATTCAACAAATATTCCAAACTCTCAATTGTGTGCAACATGGTGCTAAACTGTACAAAATAAGAAGAAAACACATTTCTGTCTTTAAGAATACTGCTTGTTCATAAGGAAGCAGTCAAGTAGTTGAGAATCCAACAATAACATACTCGAAAATAGTGAGTGGTAACTTGTGTGGTGATTTTAAGATACAATAGGAGCTTGGAGAAAGAAGAACTTTGAGTATACTCCAAGAATTCAGAAACACTTATTGAGCTAGGACATAGAGAATGAGTGAAATCTAAGTAGGTGGAATGGAAAAAGAAGTTATTCTGACAGGAAATTGAAGGAAAGAAAGGTCATATAGACTTTGAAAGCAGAATGGAGGTGTGCCTTCTGTCTTACTTATTTAATAGCTGCAATATCTGGGGTGTTACTTAAAATTTGAGTTTTATTAAAATGACATGTGCATAGTAATACTGTGTAATAGTATCTAATGGTGTTTCCACTATGGGACAAGGATTAGAAACACTGAGAACAAAGAAGCAAACAACTTGGCCACAGCAGAAATGGATATAATAATAGGTATACCATTGAGTGTTAATGTGGCTCCTTGTCCTCCTTACTGGTATGAGTCAATGAACTCATGGTCCATTTCCTGTTATTTCAGGATGCATTTGTCACTCTGTAGGTTGCAACTAATAATGAACATAGGGAGAGCCTTGGTGAGGAGCTAGCTAGGAAGGCATGGCAGGGCAGGGGTGGGGGATAGTCTGTTCCTTTTCATTTGTATCTTTATTAAAAATTTTTTTACATTACTTAAGTTGTTGATTTGTTAGGAAATCCAGGAGAAAGCAATTTAAGGTAAATCTGAGTCACCATTTTTAAGAATCTTCTTGGCCTGGTTTGGCTAAATTATCACATCAGCAAAAGGCAAGAGAGAGTTGTTGTTTTATGTGGGGGAACTTAGAAAAATAAAATAAAGATGAGAATTAATGTATTTGCGTGTGCATACACACACACACTACACTACACTCAAACAAAATCTTCCAGGCTACATAAATTGAGTCAGAATAAGCAAAAACCATACAACACTGAAACCACGGGCAATTATTTTGTGTCTCTTTGGTTGACTGGGGAGGGACGTATATTGGAGCCTGCCTGAGCTGTCAGCTGCATGACCCCAAGAGGTGGCAGATACACCAGATAGATGAGAAGGCTACCACAGTTAGCTCCCCTTCCCACTTCCCACTTCCCACAAGACATAACACCAATTCAGAGGGGAGAGAGCATGCAGCAGCAGGGAAAGAGATTGCAAGTGCTGATAACAAAGTGCTCTCAAGACAAGTTGCTGGCCTTACCTGTTTTACTTGAGTCTGCAGCTCACCAAATGACTTCCTTCCACCGCCTGCCATTCTGGTCGAGTGGTTGGCTTCCTGGTCATCCAGGTGTTCGGGCTAATTGTAGAAGGAAAGCAGCTGAGTCAGTGAATAGCCCTGATCACATTCCACAAGATGAACCTGTGCGGGAAAGCAGCTGAGTCAGTGAATAGCCCTGATCACATTCCACAAGATGAACCTGTGCCTAGTTACCTAGTGAAATGAATGAAACAGTCCTCACCTGTGCAGTTTCATTTTTTTTTAATTTTGTAAAACATATTTATAAAAATCAATTAAAATTAATGTAAAAGCTTGCCAAATCATCACAAAGTAAAGATTTCTTATTACCACTGACCAGGTCAAAGAGTGTAACTTCGCCCTTCCTTGTGCTCCATTCCAACCACAAATTCCTGTCTTCCTCCAAAAGTAAACACAATTCTATTCCTTACTGAATCATTGTAACGTGAAGATTCTTATTACCACTGGCCTGGTCAAAGAGAAGTTTGCCCTTCCATGTGCTCTATTCCAATCACAAATTCCTGTCTTCCTCCAAAAGTAAACACCGTGGTATTCCTTTTGTTTCTTTAGTAGTATCACCTAAGTGTGTGCCCATAGACAACAGATGAGGCAACTCATCTTGCTCATTTAAGAAAGTTGACATACATGTTAAATGGCTTTCATTTATAGGTTTTCCATCTGACTATTTCTTTTTTCTTACTGTTGAAGAACCTGGGAGGTTCAGCCTGTACACTATCACTCAGTTAATTGCACAACCTTGGAGTAGGTTGGCATATTCCTGTGTCTACTGCATTTTGTACAATCTGTCAACTGGATTCAGAGGCTAGATCATGTTTGATCAGAGGCTCAATCAAATCAAATGTAGATTTTATCCCTTTGGCTGGAGTATAAATGGCATTTTCTTCTATTGAGATATTTGTAACATCTGGTTTTCCCATTTTTCTGTGAGTTGTAAGTTATTGCTCAGCGCCTAGATTCATTAATTCACTGCAGATGATTGCAAAATGATCATATTCTAAGTGTTTTAATGTATTTTTCATACTTTGCTAAAATATTTTTATAAAGAGACATCCCTTCATCTATTTATTGGTTTCTTGTATTAGAGTTTATGTTGGAAAGCAAAATAAATGAGTGATTCACATTTTTTATTTACCAGTTTTTATTGTAATTAATAGGTTTATTGTTCATTACAATAACTCTCCAAAAATCAACAATTTTAACATTATTGTAAACTCATAAATATATTTCTTGGGTTTTATCCATTGCTCATATCATTCTGACTGTAGTTTAAATTATCCCATTTCAGCCCCTAATAGCCTCTTCAAGTAGGTTTTTAGGTACTTTTACTATAAGGTATTTTTATTTTATTATTTTCTTGCTATATTTTATACAAAGACATTCTAGGCTTCTCTTATGCTGGTCTAAAACCTGGAGTCAGTCATTTATTCGGGAAATCCTGGTTGCCATTAGAAGTGAATTTTATTGCAAGACAATAATTTGAATAACAGGAATGCTCATCACTCCTGGATTAGTCAAGCTGCTTCTTTCAAAAGAGATAGAGAATATGCATTTGTAATTTTTTAAGACAAAAAACTTCAGGTGTTCATACTGATATTTTACATTCAAATCGGGTCTAAGGGTTTTGTTGCTTAATCTCTTCTCTGTTGCATCTGTATCTCATTTCTTCCACACTGAGAGAATCTTAGTTCTCCAAGACCCTGGGGATGATAGAATTAGAATATCTCATAATAATTAATTTGCATTTTAGCACATTACAAAAACAGCAGTCTCAAGATAATATAGCATTACCAATATAAATTTAATTACTAAAACTCATTTTTACATATGCTCCTCCCATTCTCTCCACATCTTTTATAGTTATGTCTCCATTGTCATTTATATTTAGCTCTACAACCATACATGTCATGTTTACTATCATCCTTGTGTCAATGTCTTTTTAGTCATTTTAATTACGTAAATATTATTATCCAATCGAGTTACTACATTCCTGCATTTTGATAATAGTTTGTTTCTGAATTTTATAAATTCTAAGCTATTTTGAGTTCTTTGAATTTGAAAGTCTTTGGCCCACATATTATTTTCTAGAGCATATTAAATGTTAGTTTACTTTTTGCTTACTAAAACAATTGTTTTCAAAACCTGATGTAATATAATATTCCCTCTCTCTTACATCTATGTTTCTTTTTTTGCCTAGATGCTCATATAATGCTTTTTATGTAAAGTCAGTAATTGTATTAGAATATGTTTTAATAATGTTAATTCTGGTTCAATAATCCCAGATACACAATGTGTTCTTTAATATGCAGTTTCAATGTTTCACTATTTTTTTTTTTTTAATTTCAGAGAAGTGATTTTACTTAATTTTTTAGTGTTAGTTCTGTTTCCCTGATTTGGTCCTCTGCTTAGTGACTCCTATTTTCTGTATACTAGATTTTATTAATCTTTGAAAATTTTACTCAAATCATTTTAAGATTTTTTTTTTTATTTTAAAAGGTATCGTTCCTTTCATCTATTTATTTTGAGATGATATCAGTTGTGGTTATTTGCATTTGTAATTTCTCTAGTTTGATTCTTATTTATAAACTAATTTATTTCTTGTATTTTAAATTCTTTTCTGAGTTATAACATCATTTCTGAATTTTCCTTTCCTAATTTACTTTATTATTTCACTTGTTGTACAAATTTGCTAATGTCCTTTAATTTTCTGTGGAGTAATAAGTTTTATTTGTATGCTTTGGAAGCATGTTGTCTGGAGAGCTAGCCGTCTCTGTATATATGGATGCTACTTTTCTCTTTATTCTCTCTTTTTTTTCCTTTTCATAATTTTGTATAATCTGGTTCATTTTTGGTTGATCATTTTGATGAAATGTTTGTTTTATTCAGGTTTTAGAACAGCTATGGTTCAAGAGTTTTTCTTACTTTACAGCGTTATAGTGACACAAGTCACTATAAAAACTTCCACCTTGAGTAATATACCAGTAATACAAATCTTCAGGTGATTATTTTAGGTATTAAGGATGTCAGATTTTTCTTACTATACAGTTCTTTACATTATTTGGCTAATTCTTCATTCAGTGGGGATCATATCATGCATCTCAGTATGGCAACAGAATGTAGACAGCATCAAAATATTTTAGCCTAGAATGGCTAATCGTAAGAGATATGTGGAGGATGTAAGTAAAAATTAAAATTTCCTCATAGCAAGTTTATATAGGGGAAGCCTCTCATATTAACCTCACCTTGTCTGTCTGTCTCTTACTTTGTATTTAACTGTACAATCACCTCCAATAAACTGTTGTTCCCAACAAAAGCCTGTACCATAAACAACAATGAATATACACCTTATTTATTTTATTACACAGACCAGACAGAATGACTACTCTATTTCTTCCTCCCATATGGAGACCATATTTTCCTGGTTGTATACCATTATCTCTCCTGAGCATCCATATTAACCACCTTCTCAACACAATCACACACACACACACTCAAACACACATATCTTAGTCATTAAGGCTAGAAGGAATGAGGAACCACCACTACAAATACACACACATGCACACACAAACAATGTAGTTAGTCAAGGCTATGACAGAGGATTTTCCAAATGCATCCAGAGATGAGGGTGAATCCTAGTTGAATGGAAAGTTTTCTACCCACAGTCAAGATTGGGGCATTAGGGCTCAATCCTCTGTATGTGACTTCTAGTGGGAGCCACTAGAATGCAAGAGTGATGGTTTTTGAAACCTCTCATTACAGTTGACATGCATTCCCATGTTCACTTCTTCATTTGGGTGGCAGCCATTTTCTACCAGTAATTATGAAGGCTTTAAAAGTTCAATTTTCTTTACTGAATTTTGTGCCAATACCATGTTTCATTCACAAAGCTAACACTTTAAGATTCTGGATTTTCAGTTCTCAGAACAGAATGCAGCAAAGGTGATTCTGGGATAAAGAAAATGAAATGTAAAAACAGATGGAGCAACTATCTACATGTGCATCAGAACTAGGTATTGTGGTGTCTTCATAAGCCTTGACATACTACAGGTAAAGATCAAACACTAACATGATATTTTGCATGCTGTCAGCAATGATGTGGAACGAAGCTGTATTTATCCATTTTCATGCTGCTAATAAAGACATACCCAAGACTGAACAATTTACAAAAGAAAAAGGTTTAATGGACTCACAGTTCCATGTGACTGGGGAGCCCTCACAATCATGACAGAAGGTGAAAAGCACATCTCACATGGTGGCAGACAGGAGAATTTCTGCAGGGACACTCCACTTTATAAAACCATCAGACCTCATGAGACTTAGTCACCATCATGAGAATAGCATGGCAAAGACCCGCCCCTATGATTCAATTATCTCCCACTGGTCCCTCCAAACATGTGGGAATTGTGGCAGCTGCAATTCAAGATGATTTGGATGGGGACACAGCCAAACCATATCATTCAGCCCTTGGTCCCTCTCAAATCTCATATCCTCACATTTCAAAACCAACCATGCATTCCCAACAGTCCCCCAAAGTCTTAACTCATTTCAGCACTAACCCCAAAGTCCACAGTCCAAAGTCTGATCTGAGACAAGGCAAGTCCCTTTTACCTATGAGCCTGTAAAAGAAAAAGCAAGTCAGTTTCTTTCTAGATGCAGTGTGGGTACAGGCATTGGATAAATACAGCCATTCCAAATGGGAGAAATTGGCCAAAGAGAAGGGGCTAAAGGCCCCGTGAAAGTCCGAAATTCAGCTTGGCAGTCATCTTAAAGCTCCAAAATGATGTCCTTTGACTCCATGTCTCACATCCCAGTCACACTGATGCAAGGGGTAGGTTACCATGGTCTTGGGCAGCCCTGCTCCTCTGGCTTTGCAGGGTACAGTCACCCTCCTGGCTGCTTTCATGGGCTAGTGTTGAGTGCCTATGGCTTTTCTAAGTGCTCAGGACAAACTATTGGTGCATCTACCATTCTGGGGTCTGGAGGATGGTGACCCTCTTCTTATAGCTCCACTCGGCAGTGCCCCAGTGGGGACTCTATGTGGGGGCTTCAATCTCACATTTCCCCTCTGCAATTCCCCAGCAGAGGATCTCCATGAGGGCACTGCCCCTGCAGCAAACTTCTGCCTGGACATCCAAGTGTTTCCATACATACTCTGAAATCTAGGTGGAGGTTTCTAAACCCCTGTTACTGATGTCTGTGTACCCACAGGCTCAACACCACATGGAAGCTGCCAAAACTTGGGGCTTCCACCCTCTGAAGCCACAGTCTGAACTCTATGTTGGCCCTTTTCAGCCATGGCTGGAGCAGCTTGAATGCTGGACGCAAGGCTGCACACAACATGAGGACCCTAGGCCCAGCCCACAAAACCATTTTTTCCTCCTAGGCCTTTGGGCCTGGGATGGAAGAGGCTGCTGTAAAGACCTCTGACATGCCCTGGAGACATTTTCCATATTGTCTTGGGATTAACATTCAGCTCCTCGTTGCTTATGCAAAGTTCTGCAGCCAGCTTGAAGGCTTGAATTTCTCCTCATAAAATGATATTTTATTCTCTATTGCATTGCCAGGCTGCAAATTTTCCAAACTTTTATGATATGCTTCCCTTATAAAACCTAATGCCAGTCAGGCATGGTGGCTCATACCTGTAATCCCTGCACTTTGGAAGGCTGAGGTGGCAGATCACTTGAAGTCAGGAGTTCAAGACCAGCTTGGCCAACATAGTGAAACCCCATCTCTACTACAAATACAAACAATCATCCAGTCATAGTGGGAGGTGCCTGTAATCTCAACTAGTCAGAAGGCTGAGGCAGGAGAATTTGAACCCAGGAGGCAGAGGTTTCAGTGAGCCAAGACTGCACCACTGCACTCCAAATTGGACAACAGAGTGAGTCTCCATTTCAAAAATAAACAAAAAACAAAAACCCTGAATACCTTTAACATCACACAAGTCAGCTCTTGAATGCTTTACTGCTTCGAAATTTCTTCCTCCAGATACCCTAAATTATCTCCCTCAAGATCAAAGTTCCACAAATCTCTATGGCAGGGACAAAATGCCACTGGTCTCTTTGTTAAAACATAACAAGGGTCACCTTTTCTCCAATTCCCAACAAGTTCCTCATTTCCATCTGAGAGCACCTCAGCCTGGACTTTATTTTCCATATTGCTATTAACATCTTGGGCAAAGCCATTCAACAGGTCTCTAGGAAGTTCCAAACTTTCTCACATTTTCCTGTCTTCTTCTGGGCCTTCCAAACTGTTTCAGCTTCTGCCTCTTACCCAGTTCCAAAGTTGTTTCCATATTTTCGGATATCTTTTCTGCAGCACTCCATTCTACTGATATGTAATTTACTGGATTAGCCTATTTCAAGCTGCTGATAAAGACATACTCAAGACAAAGCAATTTACAAAAGAAAAGTATTTCATGAACTCACAGTTCCATGTGGCTAGGAGGATCTCACCATAGTGGCAGAAGGTGAAAGGCACAACTCACATGGTGGCAGACAAGAGAAGAGAACTTGTGCAGGGAAACTCCCTTTTATAAAACCGTCAAATCTCATGGGACTTATTCACTATCAAGAGAATAGCACAGGAAAGACCCACCCCCATGATTCTATTATCTCCAATCGGATCCCTCCCACAGCATGTGGAAATTATGGAAGATACAATTCAAGATGAGATTTGCGTGGGGACACAGCCAAACCATATCAAAAGAAGATGGAAGCAATGGAGACTGCTAGTTGTAAGAATAAGAGAGGCTCAAAATAGCTACCAAATATTCATTAGGTAGGATAAAAGGCCACCATGGTGTCTGTTGTTGTAGTGCAATGTTTAAAATACAGTGACTGACTTTTTGACTTATCTTAGCTCTGTTTCCCTCCAACACTTTTACTTCTCACATTCTTACGTACCGGGGATGAAGAGAAGTTGAATAACAGAAACAAATACATAGTTTGATAGAAGAAATAAGACCTAGTGTTTGATAGATCAGTAGGATGAGTAGAGTTTACAGTAATCTATTGTACATTCAAAACAGCTGGAAAAGAATAATTAGAATGTTTATAGTGTAATGAAAAGACAAATACTTAAGGTATTGGCTATCCCAAGTACACTGATCTTTACCAATTATGTGAATGTATTAACTTGTCATATGTACCTTGAAAATACGTACATGTACTATGCCTCAATAAAAAACAACGGCATAGATACCTTTTTAGAAAGCATGACAAATAAAAGTGCACAATATTTTTAGAAAAGATAGAGGGATAGCACTGGCCATGCTAGGCTTGAACTTTTTGCTGCCATCCATATATTATTGCCATACTGAGGTGCATGGTATGCAACTGCTAAATAAAGAATGAACAAAACAATGAAAAAACTGCGAAGTAGAAAAAATATGATACCTTAAAGACCTAAAATAGTCACCTGGAGATTAGTATTCTTGGTATACTACTCAACGTGGAAGTTTATATAGTGATTTGTATCACTTGTTTATGATGGTGTCTGTGCGATTACCATATTAAAAGTTTACATCTCTTCACATTGTCCAGAATTGTTGAATATTTACTGGGAATGAGGAATGTACAAGGAACCAAAGAGTAAATTATACTGAGTCATACCCAGGTCTGCTGAATGTCTAAGGCTCTTGCAGAAAGTGGTCCATGGATGTATGTGCCTGTAATACCATAAGGAACTGATTTATATGGTAAAGATAATTATTTATGTGTTGCTTCCTGCAATCTAATGGTATAAAAGGGACAAGTCTGTGTGTTTTCTGGCTCATTCAACCTTGAGTGAGTGGAATTAACTAAAGTAACTAGAGAAATATTGGGGGCTGTTTGTATAATTTTAATTGACTTCTTATATCACAAGGCCTTTGCAATTTTTTTGCAGGTTGGATAGTAAAACAAAATGAAAGCTATTTAAGCTTACTCTGTGTTACCATTCTTGACAGGCTCTGAACTGTAATTAGCCTCTATAGTGTAGCCTATTTTAATTGGCATTAACTGCTTATGTTCCTATACATCCTGCAAATAATATAAATTCTACTTAGGGAGCACTTCTGTTTTTTTTTTTTTTTTTTTTTTTTATTGTTGTATTTTAAGAGCATAGTATCATCCTCAATACGTATAGAATAAAAGAACAAATGTGGTTCTCAGATATGTATGGAACTGGTTTGCAGTCGAAGAAACCAAAGTCTTCAAAATTGTATAGTTGTATATTTCAATAAGATAGGAAGTAAAAGGCACATAGAATAAGATTGTTGTAATAGAAAATTTAAGAGATTTTTCAGAAAAAGACAAGTCATTTTATAAATAGTGCATACAGTATAGAAAGGTAAGTTACCATGAAATGTGTGAATGTGAAAATATTTTGGAAATAAAGAAAGAAAATCAGTGTATTTCTCAATATTACACAGATGGTACACATGAGAAGAGCAAAAACTATGTTTCTAGTTTTTTAATTTAGAATAATTCATGTAGTCACTTAAAATTAAAATGTTAGAATTTACTGAAGAGATGAACTCAGCGTGAAACATTTATAGGTTGAGTAGATGACACACATTAATCCAAAGATGTCTTCATAATTATTATTACAGAACTACAGTAGAAGAAACAAACTGAACTTAAGGAGCTCTAATTATTTTAGCAATGAGTTTAAAGCTTTTGAATAATGAGAGCTGTTGAATGATGCAAGGATGGTATTGATTTTTTTATTTCTAGAAGTTTTCATACATAGTATTTGTCAGATTTATTTACAGAGCCTTTCTATTTCAGAAATTATGTTTTCCTTTATTTTTTATCTGTATGCACTTTATGCAACCCTTGAGTCTGTTTTTTTTTTTATTTTTAGTCCTTTTATGATAGTATAAAAGAAGTAAAAATCTTCAATCCTTACAATTTTTTTTGCATTTTTTTAGTTTAATAGAGCACTTCATCAAATTTCCCTATAGGTAAATAAAATACTTAAAAATCATTCAGAGCAATTCTTAGAACTACTCTAGTGAATTTTATACACACAACTAAAACACCAACAATAAGTCAAAATTTATACAAGGCAAAATGCTTTTAATTACTTTCCAGATAGAATTATGCATATACACAGATGGCAGGTAGAACAGCTTAGTTATGCAAAAGAAGGTGCATGAATAATTGCTATAGCTTGAACAACAAAAGTAAGTTGTTTTACATATAAAATGATAGGATAAAAGATGTAGTGAATTTGAATCTGGTTTAAAAAGAGGAGTCCTGATTGACACTGTAGTCTCAATAACACAAAATTGTGATAAACAATAGTGAATAAATAATACAGAACACACCCAAATAGCTGTTTAGAATTGCAGATAGATGCAATCTTGTCTCATTGAAGGTCTTTAGGCACAGCTGAAACAATCAGATAAATAAGGTTTAGATGATGGAGAGGCTGGCCACAAGCTTTTCTAAACACCCGAAATATATGTAAGCAAACATTCAGAAGTGGCTGCTGTGTTTCTTATGACAAGCAATCATCAAAACCAACAGTTAAAGCTAAGAATAACATTTGGCATCCATTTCCTCAGGACAGAGAAGAACATAAAACATAATAAATAACGCTTTATATTGACTTAATGAATATATTGCTTTATTTTACCACGTTTTAATTTCCACTTATCTGAGATTATCACTAAGATTTGAAAATAAAAATAATTTTAGCTTATTATTAGAAAGAATTAAAAAACTGAGTAAATGAGTAAATTATAATGCATTTTAAATGCTGACTATATGCCCTCATTTTTAAAAAGTTTAAAAAATTAATTAAAAAGTTATTTTCAAAACAAGATCTTTTCTTAATAACTTTTTTAAAGGCTGAGTATGCACATTCTACTTCTGATGAACAGCAACATTCTCCATGGTTTAAAAATGTTTCAAAGTTTTACACATGTGCCTGAATTTGAATTACATGGGTAAAAATGATTACTCTGCCGGGCGCGGTGGCTCAAGCCTGTAATCCCAGCACTTTGGGAGGCCGAGACGGGCGGATCACGAGGTCAGGAGATCGAGACCATCCTGGCTAACACGGTGAAACCCCGTCTCTACTAAAAACTACAAAAAACTAGCTGGGCGAGGTGGCGGGCGCCTGTAGTCCCAGCTACTCAGGAGGCTGAGGCAGGAGAATGGCGTGAGCCCGGGGGGCGGAGCTTGCAGTGAGCTGAGATCCGGCCACAGCACTCCAGCCCGGGTGACAGAGCGGGACTCCGTCTCAAAAAAAAAAAAAAAAAAAAAAAATGATTACTCTACAGGAATATGTATCAAATATAAAAATTCTTTGTAATTTTATCTAATGTACTATGATATATACATATATTTACTTAATAAACAAAATACGAACTTGAAAATAAATATTTAGAAACAATAGTAAAATATTTCCACATATATCATTAGGGCTGTCTGATTCAAAAAATGTTAAATCCAAATGCAGACTTTCTGGTTTTATTTTTATTTTTAAACATATCCACTATATGGAAAAAGCTGCCTTCATCACTCACAGTCCGAATAGAGATTCCCAATTATGTCATCTCATTTATGCAGGGTATTAAATGCCTCATGGTTTTGATGATTTTTTGAATTAAATAAGTTAAGTACATTTATTGCTATACTTACTTGTAACTCCTGGGTCAATTGTTCTAAATGAGTACTTTGCCAAATTGGAACATGAGACTATGCTACAGGAAACACAGAAGCCGTTTTTCAATTATTTTAATTGATAGTTAATGACTCTATCGTCTTTATAAAAGGTGATATACGTATACAAAAAGTTTCTAATATGTTAAAGAGTATAGTGACTTTTTATTTAAAAAATATTTTATTGCAACAAGAGCACATTAACAAATTTTTAAGTATACAATAGATTATTACCATAGGTATGGTATTGCACAGCAAATCTCCATAGCTTATTCATCTCGCTTAACTAAAACTTCATGCTTGCCAATTAGTAACTCCCAATTTTTCATTCCCCCCATCCCCTGGCAATCATCATTCCACTCTCTGATTCTATGAATTTGAATATTTTCGATGCTTATATAAGTGGACTCATGCAGAATTTGTCTTTCTGTAACTGATTTAATATCACTTAGCATAGTGTCATTCAGGTTCATCCATGTTGTTGCATATTGCAGGATTTTCTTCTTTCGTGATAGTGAATAGTATTCCTTTCTGTCTATATATCAAACTTCATTTACCCATTCATGAAGAAACAAAGCTGATGGACACTTGAGTTGATTTTACATCTTGTTTGTTGCGAATAGTGCTGCAATAAAAATAGGAGTGCTAATATCTCTTTGATGCTCCACATCACTAATCATCAGGAAAATGCAAACAAAAACCACCCATCAGGATGGCTGTTATCAAAAATAAAAAGCACAAGTGTTAGTGAGGATTTAGAGAAATTGGAACCCTTGCAAATCATTGGTGGGAATCCAAAGTGGTGCAGCCACAAACAGATGGAGGTTTCAAAAAAAATGAAAATAAAACTATCATATGATCTAGGAATCCCACTTCTAGGTATTTATCAAAGAGAATTGAAATCAGGACCTCAAAGAAGTATTAGCACTCCTATAATGATCCTATAATGACTTTCACATTAACTCAACATAGTTTTCTTGAGCAACCTCAAACTCCCTCTGCCGTTTTCCCAAATATGTTGCTTTTTCAGTTATTCGAGGTTGGCAATTTTTTTTTTTTTTCTAAAAAAGGACAAACAGTCAACATTTTAGGCTTTGCAGGATTCTATTTTACTAAGATTTGTCAATGATTTGTAAAAGTAATTTAAAAACTGAGCAATTGTAAAGCCATTTGTCACAAAATTTCATTTTATTCACATAACTCATGAAAGTCAATATGGTTTCATTATGGAATTGTTCCATCAGTGGTATAAAAATTGTCAACAAAATAATAGTTGCATGTGAAATTATTACTCAGCATACCTATCTATTAATTAAAGTGTACACCTTAAAACCATTAAGAAATGAAGGAAATATAACAAAGTCTCACTGAATTGATTTTTAATATGGTTTGGTTCTTAGGTTTTTATTCTTTATAATTACAGTTACTATACTGCACATTCCAATAATTGTTTATTATTTTATTCAAAACATGCTATGCATACAAATAGTGATTATACAGATCTAGTAAATATACATACAATTTCCATTAAATAGAAATATATTTCGAAAATAATAAATCCCTTCAGATTTCTTATGGTAGTTTAAAATATATACATATATATATGTATAAATATATTATATAATGAAATTGAGATAAGGCAAAAGAATCCATTTAATTGGCTATGACCAGAGAATTATCTTTATATTCTACTTGAATAAAATATAATAAAACCATATGATCAGATCAAAAACTTTGTTTTTTTTAGATTTAATGTCATCCTTAGTTTGAGAGTGAGAGAGAGTAGAGCCAATTCCGAGTATTGTTAGAGCATATCCTTATAAACACATTTCCTCTGTTAACAAATACTAGTTGAGATATCATCATCTTGAGCAATATGTTCTTTCAGATAAATTCATTTAGTTATCTCTCATACAAGATTAAGTTCTGTTATGTTATGTGCAAAGATTTGTGCTAACCAGCCTTGAATATCAGGAATGTCTTCAGTTTCAAGTAACTGTGAGTGTAGTGAAGAATGAAAGTAAAATCTAAGCGGGAATTAATGAGGTGTGTAGGCAAAGGCATATGTTTTAGATAGAGGAACAGTGTGAATGATGACGTGCCATCGACAAATATGTAGTGAGAGTTTTTTGTGAGCAAGGAGTGTTCTAAGAACTGTGATACGGTAGTGGGTAACAGAATGAATCACTGCATTCACAAAGTTTCCATTCTTGCAGAAGGAGACAAACAATAAACAAATGAGCAAGAATATCTGTAATATGAGAAGCTACATTGCACAGTGGACAAAAGCATAGATACTTGAGACAAATTGCAAGGGCTTGAATCTCAGCTCTTCCACTTGATAACTCTGTAGTCTTGGGCTAATTCTTAACATTAGCTTGCCTAAAGTACCTCATGGGTAAAATGGATGTAATAAAACTATCTCTTAATGCTGTTACGAGAACTGAATGAGTTAATATAGGTCAAATGCTTAGAATAGTGTATGGAACATAATGTCATAGAAATACTTGCCTTTATTTTCAAGAGCTACGAGGGGAATAGGCAGTTTAAGGAAAATAGGGAAGAGCGTGTGGTGTGGTAATTTGATAGAGGATCATCAGGGAAGACCTCTTTAATCAGGTGACAGTTGAGCAGAGGTCTAAAAAGGGGTGATGAAACACACCATCCTGAAAGCTGGGAGAAGAGTGTTCAGGCAGCAGGGACAGCAAGTGCAAAGGTTTATAGACCATTCTAAGTTTAGCTTTTACTGTCATTAACATGAAAAGACAGTAGAGGCACTGTGACAACAAATGACATGATTTGACTTATATTTTAAAGATTGCACTGACTGCTCTATGGAGAATAGACTCTCAAGGGTCAAAAGAGGAAGGTCTGTTAGGAGGCTATTGCAATAGTCTGGGAGAGAGGATGATAGCGTGAACCAGGATGGGACCAGTAATCATATAAAAAAGAAAAAAAAGTACGGGCATGGTGTCTTATGCCTGTAATCCCACCACTTTGGGAGGCTGAGGCCAGCAGATCACCTGAGGTCAGGAGTTCGACGCCAGCCTGGCCAACATGGTGAATCTCCGTCTCTACTAAAATATAAAAATTAGCCGGACATGATGGTAGATGCCTGTAATTCCAGCTACTTGGGAGGCTGAGGCAGGAGAATCTCTTGAACCCAGGAGGTGGAGGTTGCAGTGAGCGGAGATTGTGCCACTGTTCTCCAGCCTGGGTGACAGAGAGTCAGACTCTGTCTCAAAAACAACAACAACAACAACAACCACAAAAATTCAAACTTTAAATCTTTATGTAGGTAATTTTTAGGTAGATTTAAATTTGCATTTTCTGACAGATAGGGTCTGGGTTAAAGAAAGAGAAGTCAAGATGCTACCCAGGTATTTATCCTGAGAAACCATAAAAATACAATTGTCTTTTATTTAAAAAGACAATTTGATGGATAAAGTTTCGAGCCTTCAAGAAAATAAAAGTTGCAAACAAGAGCAAAATGGTTAGTTTAGCAAAAAACATGGATTGAAAAAGGAAAGCAAAAGATACACCTTTTATGTGTAGAAGTTTTTGAGGTGAAGCCAAATATTTTAATTTGTAGAAGATGTCTTCAAATCGTTCTTTCTCGCTTGCTTCATTGTTTTACTTCTTTCTATAGAAGATGATTTCTGTTAACTTTATTTTTTCAGCACTTCGTAGTTCGGATGCATTTATCTAATTGAAAAAGCAAGTATGACTTTCCATATGAAAGACAACTTACCACCTGAATAAAACCAAAGCTATTTTAAAAAGATAGGCTTCATAGGAACCCTCTTGGGTTTTCTTCTTTGTACTCCTTTAGACAAACTACACGAAACACAGTGAAGAGGCCTCTCTGTTGCCACTTGTATCTTTCATCCACGTGAAAAATCTACTTCTGATCTTTTAGAATATCATATATAGCATCAGAAAAATTTGTAAAGTATGTTGACTCACATTCTCTGTAAACTATCTGCTCAGAAACGTGTTATTCTTGAGTTTCTAGTTTTTTATTTTCATTTAACTGTTCATTAAGATAATTTCAAAACATTTCTGTAGAACTTCTTTTTATTGTAACATAGAAAAACAAGCTTCCTTGTGACTTTCTAGAAATAACTCTGAAAGTTATTGCTGAAAACCACAGGGTTTACAAAGTACTATGTTTGAAAGTTTTATAGTCATCTCTCTAAAAGATCAATATTATTTGGTCAAACATGATTTGTCATCCAATAAGAGGACAGATATTATACTTCATTACAGTTTTTAAGAAAATGTGTATCTTGTTGTATCTTTTAGAGCAAAAACAACCTGAGGAATACAGGCAAAATTCTTTATAAAAATAGTAGTATTAATACAAAAGTAATGCAAAGGTTGATATTACAACCTCTCACACTGATAGCACCATTTCACAAGTTTATATACATGTGGAGTAAAATGAAATCCTAAATGATGCAGTCCATTTTTTGGTGACAGAAATGTGGATTTCAGACAGGTTTTAGAAACTACAATTTACAATTACCACACTGCTATGTATTTTCATGTAGAATATCATCAAACTATTTAGAAAATTGATTAACTTGATTAGCTAAAACATAGGCCAGAAGTATGTATAATGCTGTTAAATATCAAATATAGTGACTGCATGTTTATTTACATAAATAAAATGCTTTCAATTTGGGCACGGTCTTAATAGTGAGTCATTTAAATGGTTAACTAGATTCAAGCCCCTCCCCAATCACCATAGTAGGCCAGAACTAAAAGCTCTCCAATTAGGAATAATCAGAACAGGGTTGCAACACTATGCAACTTGTAAACATAGCCATTCCTGAGACAATACAGAAATGGTTATAGGATATTAGAAAGGAAAAGCATGTTAATAATTTATAAAAATCATACATAGAATGGATGACTATTGCAGATTCAGCTATTTGTAAGTAATCCCAAAGGATCAGAACATGTATTTATTTGTTGTTTGATGAACGAAATTCCTATAACAGCAAGGAAATTTCAGTGTATAATTTATTGAAAAATACCAGTGAATAGATTGACAGTGACATATGTAAAGTGGGATTTGAAACACCGAACACAGATTATACCAAGAGGTTGTTTTATACTGGAAAAAATAATTTGTAGTTAAGAGAGTAAATTCAGGAGTTAAACCAACCAACTACCTTCATGATGTCTACAACTAATTTTTCTTTCTTGTGAGGAAGGAAGAGCAATCCTCTTTCCTAGAGTTATTTTAAGTATTAAACATGGCAGATGTAAAACATTCTCAATAGTTGCTGACAGTAATTGCTATTGTTTAGTAATTTTCCTTACTGGACATGACCAGTGAATGCAGTGGGGTGCTGAATCATAAAGTTAGTCTAGTTGCTTTTCATTATAACTAAATATGTTTGCCTCAAGTTTGTTTTGCTCAATTTTTTGACTCCTTTTATTTTTAGCTGATTATTTACTATTATATTCCTTCATTCCCTATTGCCAAACAAAAAAGACTACAAATCACAGACAAATTTACACATAAATCAATTTCACAAAACTTATACATGAAATAGTTTCTTAATAATTTTCAAAACAAGAGATATATATTTGGAGAATGAGACAAAGTGAGAAAGAGGATCTCTTTTTAACTTCAAGTATGTGTGAGAACTAAAGATATAAAACATAGTAAAACTTCAATAAGGAATGGTTAAAACAATATTTTTATTCTCAAAATTTAATCCATACATTTAGTTGATATCAACTATAAGTTTGCATACTTATACTAAATTATCATCTAATATATGAAAAAATTGTTTTACAAATGCAAAATGAGATTGAATTGAAATAATTTATTATCATCAACAAATTATCTTAAGTATCAATTTTATCCTTGTACTTCAGATTTGATTGCACCAAATACCGTGGATATAGTCCTATAATTTTAAGTATAATTTCATACAACAAAATAAATAATCAAAAAGCCTATTTAAATAACTTGTTGTTCTCCTCAACATTAGTGCTGGAGATTGCTGTATTAGTAGAATTTTTGCATTGTGCTAATATTTAGAGAGAAACTACTCTGTGTCAAGCACTGTGCTATAAGAGACATTGTCCCCACACTCATTGAAATACAGCCTGCAGCAAGAATTGGGTACTAAATCAAGCTTGTCCAACCCACAGCCCATGGGTCGCATGTAACCCTGGATGGGTTTGAATGTGGCCCAACACATCTTCGTAAACTTTCTCAAAACACTGTAATTTTTTGTGACTTTTTTTAGCTCATCAGCTATTGTTAGTGTATTTTATGTGTGACCGAAGACAATACTTCTTCCTCCAATGTGACCCAGGGAAGCGAAAAGATTGTTTGTCCCTCTACAAAATAATCACACAAATGTGAAAATAAACGCATAGGATTCTATGCATATCTTTATGATTTATAAAAGAAAGTGCAGCGAAGGCTTAGATTGAGTTGTCCAGAATGACCTTGATAAGGAAATAACTTTTAACTTGAGACTTAAACAACGAGCAAGATTTAGTCACGTGAAGGTATTCCAGGCAGAAGGAACAGCATGCGTGAAAGCTTGGAGTGGCTGCTGCAGGAGGAAAGTGCTACATTGTGACTACAGTGTAGCGAATTCAAGAATGAGTGGTACAGATTTATCCTGGAGAGACAGGAAGAGTTCAGACTATAGTGGGTCCTGCCAGCCACATTTAAAAAATACTAGTTTGGAACACTGTTTTGGTGTAACGTTTTATAGATAGTCTGTAAGGCATAGTAGGTAAGAACAGATGCTCCATTATAGGTAAATAATTTATTTCATTACCTCTTCCAGCTTCTAGAGTTTGCTCACCTTCCTCATTGTCTCATATTATTTTACCATCATTAAGACCATTACATTGCTTCTCTTTGACCCTTTTTCATTATCCCCTCTCCAGGGATCCCTACCTCTCCTCCCCTCCCCCTCTTCTCCTCTTCCCCTTTACTCCATCTTCTCTTTCCCTGACCCCAGATGACTCACGTGCTTAGAGTGGGCTCACTATGATAATCCAGAAAATCTTACCTCAAAATCTGTAACTTCAATCACATACCTCTACAAAGTTCCCTTTGCCATGTAAGGTGACATAATCACAAGTTCCAGGGATTGGAGCATGAATATTTTTGGGAGCCATTTCTGCTTTTATTGAAAATTACCTGGTGAGGAGAACATTACCCAAGAAACAATCTCTCCAAGACATAAAAAGGAAAGGATAGGAATTTCTTTTCATGCTAAAAAAAGTAAGTTGTCATAGGACAAAAATGCAAAGATAGATAGATAGATAGATAGATAAATAGATAGATAGATAGATAGAGATATAAAACTCTCTAAATCTTCATTTCTATCTCTACCTATCACCAGAGGGATGAGAAAGAATGAAAGTATAAAAAGTGTAAGGCCAAGTGATCTGTGAATTTCTTGATTACCATCCCCACACATTTTTTTAGTACTGTTTTTTGGTGTCTACCCCTAGGTAATGTTGAAGCTCTGAATTGGGTGTTGGAGGATATGAGGAAGATCTGAACATTTTTCAGAACTGGCGACAGAAGGTGGTTGTTTATTCCTCTTAATTTCTTACAAAAAAAAGTGTCAAGTCCATTATAGAATCTTTTGCTAAAATGGAGTAGAGGCTGGGTGTGGTGGCACACACCTGTAATCTCGGCACTTTGGGAGGCCTAGATGGGCAGATCACCTGAGGTCAGCAGTTGAAGACTGGCCTGTCCAACATAGAGTGAAACCCTGTCTCAACCAAAAATACAAAAATTAGCTGGGAGTAGTGACACATGCCTGTAGTCCCAACTATTTGGGAAGCTGAGGCAGAAGAATAGCTTGAACCATGGAGGTGGAGGTTGCAGTGAGCCGAGATTGTGCCACTGCACTCCAGCCTGGGTGACAGAGCAACATCCTGTCTCTCAAATAAATAAATAAATAAAATAAAAATAAAATGGAGTAGAGTGGCTATAGGAAATTACAAATGACAGATTATGTGTTTGGGCAATTATATGACCTGGGACAGAAATTTGCCTGGTTCCCAATCCAGGGGCTAGTATAGATAATTTAAGAAATGTAGACATTTCCATGAGTCCTTGAAGGGCAGAAGTGAAGCAGTCTGTAATCAAGAATCAGTTTGCCTTTCAGAGATACATATTAATGAGGGACAAGAACATGCATCAGAAGTGATAGGATGAATATCGCTAAGGGGCACATGGCTGATTTTCTGCAGGTCAAAAGCACAGAAAAATCTCGGGAGAGGTCTGTGGCCAGCAGAGGAGGTTTGCTGTTCTACCCAGATGGCAACCAATATGAGTATTGGCATTACATTCAGAACATACCGTACATTAATTGGGCAGAGGAAGCAACAGGGATAAGTATCTACCACTAAAAATGGGACACCAGAATCTATAATGAACTTGAACAAATCAACAACGACAACAACAACAACAACAAAATAACCCCATTAAATAGTGAGCAAAGAACGTGAACAGACACTTCTCAAGAGAAGATACATAAGCAGCCGACAAATATATAAAAATTTCTCAATATCACTAATCACCAGCAAGAATGGCAATTACTTAAAAGACACACAAAAACATCGGATCTTGGTGAGGTTGCAGAGAAAAGGGAATGCTTATACACTGTTGGTGGAAAGTAAACTAGTTCAGCCACTATGGTAAGCAGCGTGAAGATATCTGAAAGAACTAAAAATTGAATTGCCATTTGACCCAGAAATCCCATTATCATATAACCCCCACCAAATAAATCATTCTACCAAAAAGACATGAGCATCCATATGTTTATTGTAACACTATTCACAGTAGCAAAAATGTGGAACCAACCTAGATGCACATTAACTGATGGACTGGATAGAGAAAATGTGGTACATACACACCATGGAATAGTATGCAGCCATAAAATGGAATGAAATCATGTATTCACAGCAACATGGATGCAGCTGAAGGACATTATCCTAAGTGAATTAACACAGAAACAGAAAAAACAAATATCACAAGTTCTCACTTATAAGTAGGAACTAAACATTAGATACACATGGACATAAAAATGGGAACAATAGTGGAGATTTCAAAAGGGCAGAGGGAAAGAGGGGCAAGGGCTGAAAAACTTCCTGTTGGGTACCACATTCACTATTTGGATGATGGGATCAACAGAAGCCCAAACCTCATCATCAAGCAACATATACATGTAACAAACTTGAACATGTGTCACCTGAATCTAAAATAAAAATGAATAAATAAATAAAATAAAGAACAGGCAGCAAGGGGTAAGCAAGAGTCAGAAAAGAAGTGCCAGAAAGCTAAGTTCTAGGATCACACATGAAATTTCCTTTGAAAAAAGTTGCAACTTGAGGAAGGAAAATGTGTTAAGAAGAAATTCTGAAGGATGGAGAGGTTATAAAATGAAACTGAATTTACAGAGAGAGAGAGAGAGAGAGAAACTGTTTCAACACAAAGAGCATCCCTCTTCAAATTCCAACTCCATCAGTGACAAAAGAGGCTGTGGTTCCAGATGAAATCAATTCTAGAAAGAAAAGAAAGAAGGGTATTTTTTTTAATGGGGGAGGTTGGGGTTGTTTTGGTTGTTTGTGTTTTAGCATATCTGAGCTGCTTAGACTTTGGCAAACTCCTGTAGGTAGCAAATTCTCTTTTGGAAAATTGAAGTCAATTGAAAAATGCATCCTGACATAATCTTATCTTTTGCAAGACTAACAGTTGCTGCAGACCTACTTATTTAGCTCAAGGATAGTTTAATATTTTATTTAAAAGAACATACCTCAATATTTGTTCCTTAACTGCATTCTGTGTCAACAGCTATCATTTCAGTTTTTGGCATCAGAGGTGTTACTGCAAATTGACCTTCAATAAGTCATATAACCTCGCCCTAGTAGATGATAAAGCTTTGAACAAATAATGTAACTTTTCATAGTGAACACTTCAGGTCCGAGAGTAAAATGCACTTTGCTTCATCATAACATAGAGCCCTGGATTTTCCTATAGAGTTAATTTTAAATCATCCTGTTTTTTTGGTAGACATTGGGCAACTCATATAATATTGTAAATAAACTTTATTTTCGGACTGTTTACAGTTATCTGAAATTGTTTGTGATATTTATTAATTTTAACACATTATGTTTCACCTTGCCTAGATTTTATCCAAAATTTTGCTAATTGCTTCCCCTCTAAATTGCCAGACTACAAAGAAATACCAAAATGGAGAAGGGAAAGAATTTATAAGATGTTCTAGGGTATCAAAATAAAATAACTATCCATTTTTTTTTCACTACCTGGCTTGTTTACTGGATGTGAAACATAGAGTTTACAGTCTTCAACTTCCCTTAAATAAAATCAGAAAGTCTTAATTCTACCTCTTTCATGTTACTAAAAACTTGTGAAGTTTATGAATTATATTTATAGTCTTTTATCTAATTATTAACTAGATCTATAAGGCAAAGTGGGACAGGTACATTTTATCTAATGAATAAAGTAACACAGTAAAAACATTCTATAATCATTACACTAAACTTGCCTGATATGTTAGTTGACATCAAAACATTTAAATTGGATGATGTACTGTTTGCAGATCCAAAGAAGTACCAAAGAAGAGGTCCCTCTATCCAGTAAGACCTGCCCTGTGATTGTACATGAAATGATTATAGAGAAAGGGAAAAATGGCTGTCTGTTCATGAAAAATCATTCATCAAATCTGAAGGCACATTCACCTTCAGTGATGCTATGTAAACACTATGAAACTGAAGTTATCAGATCGGTTTTGTCAGCACTGGTATGTCTTAACAAAATTGCTTCAAATTATATGTTTGTATGCATATGTGTCTATAGGTAGGATTTTCTAGGAAAATCACCTTTTGGGTTTTGATTCCTGAGTCTTATATCTGATACATTAGAAGGAAGTTTTCTTCATTGGACCACTATGCTATGTCTACATTATTGGGAGTCAGTAGGGATTTTATGAAAACCAAGTAAATGACACCTGATTTTAAATTTAAGAATAAATGTTATGTTTGAAGTAAAATAGTATGAACACCTTTGGACTACATACGGTGTGTCAATAAATTATTTTGGCATAGATAACCCAGTCTTTAAATGTCTTTACAACATCCAGTAGCTTAATAGAAGAAAGCTACCATTGGTGACCCTTTCTAGAGACTTTTCTACTTCATGCCATGCCTGCTGCTTCTTCTATCATGCCTACATGAGACAGACACAGATTTTAAAGAACACACAGGGAGCTAGACGCGGTGGCTCACGTCTGTAATCCCAGCACTTTGGGAGGCCGAGGCAGGAGGATCACCTGAGTCAAGAGTTCAAGACCAGCCTCGCCAACATGGTGAAACCCTGTCTCTACTAAATATACAAAAAATTAGCTGGGTGTGGTGGCAGGTACCTGTAATTCCAGCTACTCGGGAGGCTGAGGCAGGAGAATCTCTTGAACCAAGGAGGAGGAGGTTGCAATGAGCTGAGATCATGCCATTGCACTCCAGCCTGGGCAACATGAGCGAAACTCTGTATTAAAAAAAAAAAAAAAAAAAAAAAAGAGCACACAGGCTGCAGAATGGTTCTGTCTCACTTCCTCTGTTGCCAACAGTGCGAGTCACATCCTGACTGAGGCAGTGAGAAGCTGGAACCTGTTTCTCTTCCTGGACTATAATTTTCTCTGTCATTCCCTCCCCAGTTTAGAGTTATGGTTGGCAGGTAATGACATACCGAATAAATTGTGTTCTCTGTGGAAAGTGCAATCATTTAGAGAAAAATAAAAGGAGTATATTTCCGTTCCATCTTTATAATTAGTAAAAACAGTCTTTAATTTGACTAAGAAATTTTGCATTTGTACCTATGTGCATGTAAATGTATAGTATGTGCATTTTAGGGGACTAAAACATCAGGGTTACCTGTGCTTAAGGGTGAGTTCATATATTTGCTAGCCACGGGAAAGTAACTCAATTTTTCTGGGCCTAAATTCTCTAATCTATTAAATGGAGCATGGTTCCGTGTCTTTAATTTGGGCGGTTGTATAAAATAATAACAATATTTATTGAGCACTTACCATGGCTCAGAATAACCTGTTTTACATTTAGTATCCCATTTTACCTCACAAGAAGTCTTTAGTTAATATTGACGAATGAATAAGTTTAAAAAACTTGAAAACCTAACCTTTGTGTAAGTTAAACCGAATTCTCATATGCTGAACACACAAAAGTGAGCCAGTGATCGCAGAACATTTTAGAGATTTGAGCAAATACCACTGAACGTTATTTTAGATATGCAGTTCAATAACTGTATCAAGTCAACTGATATTTTTGACAGTTCCCCTTTATGAAGTTGGTGACTACATCAACAAGATTTGCAAACGCAGAGAGCACAAAAATTAAAAAAAAAAAATCTATTTTTATTTTTCAGATATATTATTAAAACCTTGACCAGAAGCTCTCAAGAGTGTAGGGAGGAATTCGTAATCTTAGAATTTATCATTTAACTCAGAATCCTGCGTAGAGTACTTGATTAAGGCGATAAGGCTACATCTGGAAGGCAGAGAGTGTAGCTAAGCAAGCAGCAGGTTTCCAGTGTCACTCTAGGCACTGTAAGTAATTTTTTTTTATAGATTCTTTCATGGTTCAAAGGATTAAAGCTTTATTTTTCAAAATAACTCTGATATCGCCATGATATTTAACACTAGCCCGGTCTGAACTTCTAACATTTAATTAACTTTTCATGGGAAAATTAAAAATATGTATTTGGCATGGAAGTATATTAAAGTGATTCCTTAGCACCTACAAACATTAGTACGTTAAATCTAAATTATTTTCTCTCTTAATCAACAATTCTAAAAATGGAAAATTTGGCTTCTGTAATATAAATATATATTTGATCAATTATCAGAACATGCTTTTCACATGGATTAAAAGAATATTTTGGAAAAAAGTAAAGCTTATATCTTTTTTTTTTTTTTTTTGGATGGGGTGTAGACATCTTTCCTACACAGAAGACTAAGAAGTAAAAATCTCAATTGTCCACACCATGAAAGAAAATATCACTTTTTTTTTTTTTTTTTTTTTTACTATTTCTCTACTATTCGCACCCCCAAACACAAGCAATGCTATTTTAAATTTGATTTTTTGTTTGTTTGCTTTTAGAGACAATAAGCTATAAGAAAAATGCAGCTGGTCATGGTGGTTAATGCCTGTAATCCCAGCATTTTGGGAGGCCAAGGCAGGAGGATTCCCTAAACCCAGGAGTTCAAAACCAACCTGGGCAACATAGTGAGACTCTATCTCTATAAAAAATAAATAAAAATACAGGCAGGCATGGCGGCACACACCTGTAGTCCCAATTACCCGGGAGGCTGAGGTGGGAGGACTGCTGGATCCTGGGAGGTGTAGGCTACAGTGAGCCATGATTGCACCACTGCACTCTAGCCTTGGTGGACAGAGTGAGACCCTGTCTCAAATAAAAAAATAACAATAATAACGATAAAAGAAAGAAAAGGAAGGGAAAATGCAGAGTTCAGCCAGCTTTATGAAGAATATTACGCTCTTTAGCCATTTGTTTAAACACAAAACACAATCAGTTAAGCATGCCAAATAAGGCAGGCCAGCATGAACTTACATTCCTCACCCCATGAAAAGCGGTGTGATCACCTACTAATTGTCTAATCAGCTTACATTTTACATAGATCAATTATCTTCAGTTAAAGACCCTAGGGTTCCACTGTGAGCACTCAGTATTCTGGATCCTATATGCAGGTTATCTTGGAAGATTATCCACTGAAACACTTAATTTATTTGACACTACTGGCATTAACTTCAAATATAAGCAGAACTTCCTCAGACTAATAAGAAAATCTTAGGTGTTGTGCATCCTTTTCTGAGTCTAGGTGCTATGGACTGAATGTTTGTGTCCTCTCAAAATTTATATTTTGAAATTCTAATCCCCAATGTGATGATATTAAGAGGTGGAGCCATTGGGAGGTGATTAGGACATAAAGGGTAGAACCCTAACGAGTGGGATTACTGCCCTTATAAAACGATATTTAAAAGTTTGCTTCTCTTCTCTGTTCTCTGCCATGTGAGGATACAACAATAAGACGGCCATCTGCAAACCAGGAAACAGGTCCTCACCAGGCATTGGATCTGCTAAAGCCTTAATCTTGGACTTCACAGAATACAGAACTGTGAGAAATATATGTTTGTCTTTTAAGCTGCCTAGTCTATGGTAATTAATTATAGCAACCTTAACTAACAAAGAAAAAAATAATTGTGTCATTGTCTGTGGATAGAAATTTGGAGAACACACTTCCTTTTTTTTTTTTTTTTTGAGATGGAGTCTCACTCTCGCCCAGGTTGGAGTGCAGTGGCGAGATCTCCACTCACTGCAAGCTCTGCCTCCCGGCTTCACGCCATTCTCCTGCCTCAGCCTCCGGAGTAGCTGGGACTACAGGCGCCCGCTGCCACGCCCGGCTACTTTTTTTTAATTTTTTTTAACAGAGACGGGGTTTCGCCCTGTTAGCCAGGATGGTCTCGATCTCCTGACATCGTGATCCATCCGCCACGGCCTCCCAAAGTACTGGGATTACAGGCATAAGCCACCACGCCCGGCAGGAGAAACACACTTTCATATTCAGACTTAACAACATAAATATCTTTTATAGTTATGACTTATGATCTAATAAATTTTAATCCTCTACGTTCAATAATTCTAAAACCTACCTCTTAAAGAAAATACAGTCCAAGTTCAATTATTTTAAGTGAAAACAAGACTACCATTTTAGTTATATTTATATTCATTTATTTTTCTAATTCCTTATACTTTCTGATCAGTTTCATTTCAAGTAGAGAAAAATACACTTTTGAAATATTAACTGGCTTTTATTAATTTAGCTATAAAACAAATGTACAATGGGGAGCAACAATTTGAATGTGCATATAAAAACTATATATATAGTAAAATATGATATATATGATGTAATATATATATATGTGTGTGTGTATATATATATGCCCTTGCTCTGTCAACTGAGAGGGCCTAAAAATAATGTTGACCCAGTAAGAACAAGCACACCTCGTGCCCAGCTCCTGTTTTATAATACTATTCTTTAATAAAAGAAACTAGGGCTCCGCAGCTCATTCTAGGGCTATGAAATATACAAAATGAGTCTGGAGCATCTTGTAGGCATTACCAGAAAGTGAGAACATATTTAAAAACAAATCAACAAATACTTCAATAGTGGAGTATGTCTGTGTGACACAGAGTCAACTCTAGAGCTCTTAATGGCCAATGCAGGAAAAATCTGAGCAGAAATTAAAATAATATTGAATTGTAACCCAAGTATAAAATAAATATCTAGGAGTCCATATGGATATAAACAAATAACTGAGTAAATAAATAAGTGGGGGAAGAGGGATATGTTATGCAGAAACTTTCAAATAATACATGTAGATGCCCTGTCCTCAAGGAGGTAGATAATAGCACCACATTCTGTAAGTGTGGACTGCGTATAGTGACTTCCTTCCAAAAAGGACAGTTTGAAAAGAGAGAGGAAATGGTAACTTTGTAGTGGAGAAACCTGACGAATACTATCTCACCCAGGTGATCAACGACAACATCAACAGTGATAAGTCATGTAGATAGTCAGTACCTTTTGCATGATATAATGAGAATGGCACTTCATTTCTTTCTCCAAAAGTCCATAATCTCAGCCTAATCATGAGAAAAACACTGGACAAATTTCCACTGAGAGATATTCTGCTGAATATCTCTACTACTACTACTACTCCTCTACTTGACCACTACTCCTCAAAAAATGTCACAGTTCTCAAAAACAAGATAATTCTGGGAAACTGTCACAGTCAAGGGGAGCCAAAAGAGACGTGACAACTAAATGCAATGCAGTATCACAGATGGGAACACAGCAAAGACACTAAGTAAAACTAAGAAAATCTGAATCAAGTATGAACTTTAGATAACAAGAATATATCAATATTTGTCAATGGTAACAAATATACCATCCAAATGTAAGATGTTAACAATAGGGGAAATTGAATGTGGGGTGTATGGGAATTCTGTACTATCTTTGTAATTTTTCTGTAGTATATTAATATATGTATAAATATATTTAAATATATTAAAGTTTAAAAATATTTAAATAAAAGAACACTACATACCTTTGTGAAAAAAGAGTTTAGGTTAAGTAAAATGCAACTCTGCCCTTTCGCACAGGAACATTTTTAAGTACTGATTTCAACCAGGGTCTTAGCAGGAAGTTCCTCCTCCATAGATTCTTCTCTTTCCAGCCAAGTGTATGCTTCCTCTGTTACTTCTAAAATTCTTTGCATATACTTCTACTAAACATTGATAACCTGACTAGTGACATACATTTACTTTCCTCTCTTTCTAAACACTTTACCACTTTAGGGGGTTAAAATAAATCCATCTTTATATCTGCAAACTTTACATAGCACAGTATCAAAGTTATAAGAGAAATAAAAACATTTGTTGAATGTCTTCATAAATAAATAAATATACATAAAATGCTTTAAACCTAACCATACTCATAGAAATCAATTTTTTTTTTTTTTCTTTTTTTTTTTTTGAGAAGGAGTCTCACACTCTGCCGCCCAGGCTGGAGTGCGGTGGCGTGATCTAGGCTCACTGCAAGCTCCGCCTCCCTGGTTCACGCCATTCTCCTGCCTCAGCCTCCCGAGTCGCTGGGACTACAGGTGCCCGCCACCACTAATATGCAAATTGTTAAATCTTGTCCCAGTTTCAAACCTGTTCTTCTATATTATCGGGTTTGCAATAAGGGGGTTGTGACTGCAAACCACAGTTTTCCTTTGCCAACTGACTCTCTTGGGCTGCAACAATAGAGAATACTCAGTAGGCTGGAAACACGGGGAAGGAAGGAACACACAATGTTGCTGTTTGCTTCCTTCTTCTGTCCTTTGTTTTCTCTTTCCATCCTGTCAGTATTGCCTTTGTCACTTTTTTTTCAGCAGTAGTTTTTGCTGTTTTCAGTTTTCAGACAATTACAAAACCACCCTTACATGCATTCTCAGAGATGACAGTGCCAGCTGGCTGGGTCTTGGCTGGCAAGATCTATGTACCAGGTCAAAGGATCCCTCTTTCAAACTTTAAAGCATCAATAATTCACCACTCCCTTTGGTAACAGCTTCCCATT
The DNA here is from genome assembly GCF_007565055.1 of Rhinopithecus roxellana. NCBI lineage: Eukaryota > Metazoa > Chordata > Mammalia > Primates > Cercopithecidae > Rhinopithecus > Rhinopithecus roxellana. The sequence continues at coordinate 138,188,967 of NC_044556.1, read as the reverse complement.
GTTTCCACTGGTGTAACATTGATGTGTTCCATTTTTTTCTTTTTAATTTTTCTGTATCTATTTAATGATTTTTTTTTTTTTTGGTTTGAGATGGAGTCTCGCTCTGACGCCCAGACTGGAGTGCAGTGGCACCATCTCGGCTCACTGCAAGCTTCGCCTCCCGGGTTCACGCCATAACTTTTTGTATATTTAGTAGAGACGGGGTTTCACCGTGTTAGCCAGGATGGTCTCTATCTCCTGACCTTGTGATCCTCCCGCCTTGGCCTCCCAAAGTGCTGGGATTACAGGCGTGAGCCACTGCGCCCAGCCTCTTTAATTATTATTTACACTGAATTAACTCAGCTAAAATAACTGCAGTTGTTTCCCCCACCCCCTGCCCCACAACTTCACTGATCCAACAGTTGTATTTTAAAGTTTGACTTGGTTTTAAAAATATTTTTCTTACATTAATAATTTTTTAATTCTATTTCTAGAAAGCTACATAGAGTACCTGTTTCTGTTTTTCCCTTAGCAGCCTAAAAAATATGCAAAACCTTTACATATTCTATATAGAGACATCCATTAATTCTACTGAACATACTTGTCAGCTAATTAAACTGTTGCCCATGTGGAGCATTTGATGTCAGGAAGGAAAGTTATGGACCCAAAACAAGTCAAAGAAACAAGCTCAATTTTGGTACCAATATTATTTACCAGTATCTTGATGATCAGGAAGAAGCTTGACTATTACACAGTTGAATCCATATGATGTACTCTAATACAAAATCAAACTTCTTTAAATTGTATGTTACCTAATTGAGACCTTAACAACATGAGCTTTTATTCGTTTGTGAGAAGATATGATATTTTAAAATTGTATAATTCAAAAGAGTTTAAAGACCTCTTGTGAAATTATTATATTGACTCCTTAATTTTCCTGCATGGCTGTGCTAATTAAATTTTAGTCTTTCAAGCATATGTTATAATTTAGTGCACTGGCATATAAAATTTTATGTAGGATTCAGTGTTCATAATACTCTCATAGGATCCACTGTACCACCGATTTAAACTAATAATGTTGAAAAAGATGTTTACCTTCAAGATCCCTGTGGCACTTTAAAAGATCAATCAACTTGGCACTTTTGAAAATTTAAATTAAATTGATGATGTCTCATTACAGTCTCTTTGATGATTATGTTTGCACAGAAGCAGAATATAAATCTTAAGAAAACTGGCTCTGAAAAGCTAACTAATAGAAAACATGATAGATGCTGAAAGTAGACATTGTGACTTTTGTTCATCACTGATAGAGTAATTAATCATTTTAATTATTTTTTCATTTATATATGAAGTATACCTTATGAACTTAAAAATTTTAAAATAAGATAAAAGAAAATGTAATTGACTTTTAAATACTAAGAAATGTGTATGTTTGTTTATAATACTAATTTTCTGTTCACATAATAATTTACAGAATAAGTCCAGAATTATGTTACTTGTGGAAAATTATAACATAAGCACATATCTACATGATCTATATGTCAAAATATAAATGATGCTTCTAAAATTATGTATTTTTAAAACAAAAGTGATCGTTGACCAATAACATTTTGTACATATAACTTTGTGGTGATTTCGTCCCTTTAAATTCATTTACATAGTTTGAAGGAGAAAAAATAATCATCTTAATTGATGCAAAAAGGGCATTTTCTAAAACTGAATATCCATTCTTGTATAATAAATAGTCAATTAGTAACCAAATCCAACAGTACATCAAAAAGATAACACATCCACTCTACTCCAGCCTAGCAACAGAGTAAGACTCTGTCTCAAAAAAAAAAAAAAAAAAAAAGATAAAACATCATGATCAAGTGGATTGCATCCCAGAGTTGCAGAGACAGTTGAACATATGGAGGTCAGCAAATGTGATACATCACATAAATAATTAAAAACAAAAACTGTATGATCATCTCAATAGATGCATTAAAAGCATTTGATACAATCCAGCATCATTTATGATAAAAAAAAAAAAAACTCTCAAGAAACTAGGCATAGAAGGTGCTTACTTCAAAGTAATAAAAGCCATGTATGACAAACCCACAACCAACATCATACCAAATGGGGAAAAGTTGAAAGCTTTCCCCCTGAGAACTGGAACAAGACAAGGATGCCTACTTTCACTTCTATTCCACATAGTACTGGAAGTTCTAGCCAAAGTAATCGGGCAAGAGAAAGAAATAAAGGGAAGTCAAATTGGAAAAGAGGAAGTCAAACTGTCACTGTTTGCCAATGATATGATCATATACCTAGAAAACCCTAAAGACTCATCCAAAAGGCTCCTAGATCTGATGAATGAATTCAGCAAAGCCTCTAGTTACAAAACCAATGTACACAAATCTGTAGCACTGCTATACACCAACGACCAAGCTGAGACACAAATAAAAAATTCAATCCCGTTTACAACAGCTGCAAAAAAAAAAACCAAAACCAAAACCAAATCCAAAACCTAAGAATATACTCAACTAAGGAGGTGAAAGACCTCTACCAGGAAATCTACAAAACACTGCCAAAAGAAATCATAGCTGACACAAACAAATGGAAAAAATATCCCATGCTCATTGACAGGAAGAATCAGTATTGTGAAAACGACCATATTGCCCAAAGTAATCTATAGATTCAATGCAATTCCATCAAAATGCCATCATCATTTTTCACAGAACTAGAGAAAAACAATCCTAAAACTCATATGGCACCAAAAAAGAGCCAGCATAGCCAAAGCAATACTAAGCAAAAAGAACAAAGCTGGAGACATTGCATTATCAGACTTCAAATTATACTACAAGGTTATAGTTACAAAAACAGTACTGGTATAAAAATAGGCACATAGGCCAGGCACAGTGGCTCATGCCTGTAATCCCAGCAATTTGGGAGGCTGAGGCAGGGGGATCATCTGAAGTTAGGAGTTCAAGACCAGCCTGATCAACATGATGAAACCCCATCTCTACTAAAAATACAAAAAAATTAGCCAGGCGTGGTGGCAGCCACCTGTAATCCCAGCTACTCTGAAGGCTGAGGCAGGAGAATTGCTTGAACCCGGCAGGCAGAGGTTGCAGTGAGCTGAGATTGCGCCACTGCATTCCAGCCTGAATGACTGAACGAGACTCCGTCTCAAAAATAAAATAAAATAAATAGGCATATAGAATATAGACCAATGGAATAGAATAGAGAATCCAAAAATAAAGCCAAATACTTACAGTCAATTGATCTTTAAAAAGCATGAAAAAATATAAAGTGGAGAAAGGATATCCTATTAAATAAATGTTGCTGGGAAAACTGGCATACCACAGGTCAAAGAATAAAACTGGATACCCATCTCCCACCTTCTACAAAAATCAACTTAAGATGAATCAGTAACTTAAATCTAAGACCTGAAATCATAAAAATTCTAGAAGATGGCACTGGGAAAGCTTTTTTTGGACATTGGCCTCAGCAAAGAATTCATAACTAAGACCCCAAAAGCAAATGAAGCAAATCAATCAATCAATCAATCAATAAAACCTAATTTAAAAAGCTTCTGCACCACAAAAGAAATAATCAGCAGAGTAAACAGACAACTCACAGAGTCGGGGGAAATATTTGCAAACTACGCATTGGACAAAGGACTAGTATCCAGAATCTACGAGAAACTCAAACAAATCAACAAGAAAAAAAATCCCATAAAAAAGTGAACAACGGACATGAATAGACATTTCTCCCGAGATACACAAACAGCCAACAAATATAGGAAATAATATTCAACATCACTAATCGTAAGGGAAATGCAAATTAAAATCATAATGAGATACCACCTTACTCCTGCGAGAATGGCCATAATTTAAGTCAGAAAACAATAAATATTGCTGTGAGTGTAGTGAAAAGGAAACACTTTTACACTGCTGGTGGGAATGTAAACTATTACAACCAGTAGGGAAAATAGTATGGAGAGTCCTTAAATAAAAGTAGAACTACAATTTGATCCAGCAATACCACTACTGGGTATCTACTGAAAGGAAAAGAAGCTATTATATGAAAAAAACACGTTACACGCATGTTTATAGCAGCATAATTTGCCACTGCAAACATGCGGAACCAACGTAATTGTCCATCAACCAATGAATGAATAAACAAAATATAGCAAACATACACCATGAAATACTACTCAGTCATAAAAAGGCACGAAATAATACATTTTGCAGCAACTTGGATGGACCTGGAGGCCATTATTTTAGGTGTAATATTCTGGAATGGAAAACTAAATACCATATGTTCTCACTTATAAATGGGGATTAAGCTAGGATGACAAAAGACGTTCAGAGTGATAATAACAGATTTTGGGGACTCAGTGAGGGAGGCTGGGAGAGGAATGAGAGATGAAAGACTATATATTGAGTACAGTTTACACTACTTGGGTGATGGGTGCACTAAAATTTCAGAATTCAACACTATAGAACTCATCCGTGTAACCAAAAACCATCTGCACCCCAAAAACAATTGAAATTTTTGAACAGGAAAAATAGTAAATTAGGAATAGAATGATAGTTTATTTTAGATAGATAGATAGATAGATAGATAGATAGATAGATAGATAGATAGATAGAGATGCATAGATAGATAGATAGATATTTTCAAATTCCATTTTATGTTTTAATAAATATGAGAGGGGTTACAACTCTACAATTTGAAACTCTGGTAATTAAAAAATAAGATTAAATTATTAATTAAAATTAAAGAAGGCAAAACAAAACTAAGCAGGAAGACACACCTGTAGTCCCAGTACTCTGCAGGCTGAGGCAGGAGGATCTGTTGAGTCCAGGGGTTCAAGGCCAGCAGGGACAACACAGTGAGACTCTCTCTACCAGTAAAAAATTAAATTTTTTTAAAAAAGGCAAACAATCATTTGCATTCAGTATTTATTGTGCATATATGGCAATAACAGTCTATGTTTGAAGTTAGAATAATAAAAAATGGTATATTAAAAATAAATTTGTCAGGAATTAAGCAGGACCAATATGAAGGATAATAGTTTATTGATAAACATGGGCCATGAGGGTCATTTCATAGAAATAAAATAAGCAAATATTGTAAATTCTGAAGTTGGAATCCTAATGGAATTTTTTCTTAATTTGGCATAGCTAAATTGGAAAAATAAATTGTTTCTACAGTATACACAGCTCTCCTGGTAACCAACCCCTGTTGCAAGGTGGACTTTTCTGGCACCAGGCCCTGTAGTGTCCAGGAGCCAGCAGCTTCCAGCAGGCTGTTCTATAGCAGAGTGCCATCAGTGAGAACATCCTTTGAAGATAATTCCCCCACACTCTAGAGCAGCTATTAGTAGACTAGAGCCGGTATGCCACATCTAGGTTATCAGGTGTTTTTGCAAATAAAATTGTATTGGAACCTAGCCACATCCATTTGTTTAGTTAGTTGTACTGGCTGGCGACTTTCACACTGCAACGACAGAATTGAGAACTGGTGACAGAGATCACATGGTGGTCCACAAGGCCTAAAATATTTTATTATATGGCCCTTTATGGAAAGTCTGCAACCCTTGCCTTAGACGGTGAGTTTCCAGCAAGATTCTTAGGTCAAATTTCCAAAATGTTCTTCTGCTGCATCTCCACAATTACTCTGCTATGGATTGAATCATGGCTGTGCTTCCTCCAACAAAGTCTGAATCTAACTTCTGGGAGAGTTTCTTTCTTTCTTGTGCACTTTTTCTGAGCCCTGTAGATGGCAGCTGCTCCTTTTATCTGCTATTTGTATATTCTCTAGGGTTCTGTGTGCTTCTGACTAGCTAATCCCTCGTTATTCCAATTCTCTGTTAGAGCTAATGATTCTTTATGGTAAATTCTCTCTATTCAAATTATTCTCTGCTGTCTCTTCAATTGGCCTTCATTGTTATACAATGAGTATAATTTTTCTCCTTTTATTTTTAACCTATATGTGCATTTTATTTAAAGTGGGTTTCGTGTAGAAAGTCTGCAGTTTGTTCTTTTCTTTAATATATATACAACCTAGCTGTTCATGCCTTTTAAATGACATATTTGACCACACATTTTTAGTGTAATTTGTTAATATTGGTGGATTCAAGTCTATCATCATTGTTTTCTCTTTTCTCCATGTGTTCTTTGCTACTTGTTTTTCTTTTTCATGCCTTCTTTTAGATTTACTGAAGATTTATTGAATTCTACTTGCATCTACATTTGACTTATTAATGTTTAATAATAATGTTTTTAAATATTTGGTACAATATTCTAGTTATTTATTATGGAATGAGAAATCTAGTTCTTATTACTACATGATGGTGGAAAGTTGAAACCTAATAGGGACTATTTATTGTATATTTTCTTGGATTTATATAAAACTATTTAAGTTTTATATAAAAGAATAAATACTCAAAAAGTAAAATAATACATAAATTGATATAAGCCAAAATTTTGAAAAAAAATAAGAACAGCTGGATACCAGGCTGTATTAAAATTTATAGTACATTAGGGCATAGGATAAAACCACAAATCAATTTGTATTGGTGTAGGACCAGAATAGTTTATCATTTCACTTAACTGAATATAGAATCCAGAATGAGAAAGCAGTATTTATGAGAACTTTGTGGATGATAAAAGCAGCAGTTTAATGGGAGAGAATGAGTTACTTATTGCTGTTACCACTGATTGTACAAATGGAATAAAATGAAGTCAGACCTCTATGTCTACCTTATTTATAAAAATAAATTTGAAATATTTTAAAATATTGTATTTATTTTAAAATCATATAAACATGTTTTTAAGAATAAATACAGTGTAAACTAGAGTTTGGAAGAATGTTACTAATTCTATTAATTCAGATAGGCTAGATTGTGCTGCTATAAAAATTGCAAAAATTTAATGGTTATAAAAATAAAGGCCTATATCTCATTACATTGTACATCCATCCTAAGCTGTCTGTGACTCTTATCACTCTGACACCAAAGCTTATGTGAAAACTATCATCATAGATGATGCTGGCTTCTGTAGTACACTAGCTCTAAATACTTTCTCCCAGGAATCACACTTGCCTTTTCTGCTCACAGTTTATTTCCCAAAACAAGTCACATGCCAATGCCTAACTTTAAAGAAATGAAAGTGGGAAGTAAAGTTCAATTCTAATGGGAACTGGAAATACTTCTTCAATTCTTCTCATGAACACCTCACAAACAAACCTCGAATCTCAAAAAATACTATTTGGGAAACTACATTATTGACTCCAGAAAAAAAAAAATATAATGAATAATTTATCATCATTATTATCTCTAATATGCAAAGTAATTTCAAGTTTGCAAGAAACAGAAACAAGTGCTCCCAGTCCAATTAAAATTGAATGAAAAATAACAATAAGGACTCCACAGGGATCAAATCTCAATGTCCAGTAAATACATATGAAGAATCTTAAGTTTAGTCTCATGAGGATAATAAATACTAAATCATCAATGAGGTATATCATCTTCTTTGAATGAAAACAAAATAAAAATAATTTTTCACCTGTGTCTGGTAGAGATATGAAGAAAATTTGCTGAAAAAATGATAAATTTTACCACCTTATTGAAAAGCAGCATCTATCTATTAAAATTAAACATAAAATTTCACATATGAAGCTGAAATGTTACTTCAAGGAACCTACTCCACAGTGATTGAGAAAGGCTTATTGCTATGGACTGAAATATATTATTTCAGAATTCTTATGCAGAAGGCCTATTCCCCAGTATGTGACTATATTTGGAGGTAGGGCCTCTAAAGAGGTAATTAAGGCAAATGTGGTCATGAGAGTGGGGCCCTAATCCAATATGACTGGGTTCTTACAAGAAAAGAAAGAGACCAGGGCTATGATCACACGTTGAAAAGGGTGTATAAAGACATAGCAACAAGACAGCCACCTACAAGCAAGAGAAGCCTCAGGTGCAACGGAACTTGCAGATATTTCATCTGAGACTCCCGGCCTCCAGAATAGTGAGACATAAATCTCTTTTGTTTAAAAGCAACCCAATCCATGGTATTTTATTATGGAAACTCTTGCAGATTAAGACACACATGTTCATATAGAAAGATGTTTATTGAAGTATTGTCTATATTAGTAAAGAACTTTAAAAAGGAATACACGTCTACTGGAAAATAACTGAAAATATTATGGTATATTCACTTCATGAAATATGATATGGAGCTTCCGAAGAATAATTCTGTCTATACTCCAGATGAAATGGTTAGAGTTCAACCAAGAATGTCTGAGTGAGAATATAGAGATATAGAAAAGTATTTATCATCTAATTTAGTCTGATTTTTTAAGTTTTTGTAAAAAAAAAGAAACACGTTTTAAAAACACATACAAATACACACACATGTGCGCGCGCGCACACACACACATACACATACACACACTAGATCTTACTTCCTCTGAGAAGTCTTCCTTTATTCCACATATAAGGGTAAACTTTCATTATCCATATACCCATGAGGCCTGACTCATACTTAATCAGTTGTGTAATTCTAAAAGACTAGAGAATTTAAACAAATAAGCAGTTAAAAAAACTCTCTGATTATTCTGGAAAGTTGCTATTGAAATATTTGTAGCAGAAATTGAGTTTGCATAGCAGTGGTTTCTTATCCTTTGAATCACAATAAATCAGCAAATTTTATTTATCCTTGTTTGAAAAATTCAGAGGTCAGAGGTCAGGTGACCATAGTTACAAATTTTAAAAGGTAAATTTTGACTAAACAAGTTAAGCAACACTGGAGAAGACAATTTATATTGTCATCTCTCAATGTCAGTGAAATGAATATATTTATACAATTAGTTGCACCTAGAATGTTATAAACTATATTTCATAATCAAATACAATTTATGGGAGTTAGAATGGACAGTGTAATATACAATTTATTTTCTTATCCAATAATTTTGATTTATTATCCTGTTAAAAAACACACTATGAAGGAGAAACATTTTATCTTTTCCCAACAGTATTCTGGTAAAGAAATCAGCTAAAACCACTTGCAGATGAGGTAATTTAAACATGAAAGAAACAAAGACAGAGAAGGAGAGAGGGAAATTAAAGAATATCTCATTTTAATCCTCATATAATATAAAATAGACTCACAGAAGTAAAGATAGATGATCATGCTGTGTGGTGATTTTTTTTTGTACTGCTTTATTTAGAGTTCACCTACTTTTTATTCCCATTTATCGTATTTTGTTATAAGATTTTCATGTGCTTCTTTTCCATAGCTTCTCTTTCTTTTCGTGTGTTTATTTTCATTCCTGTTCATTTGATTTAATCATTTCATAATTGCTCATTGAAGTGTTTCTGGGCTTTAAAGCTTTTTTATGCTCTTGAGATCATAGCCTGTCGTATTCACCTTTTTATTTTTACTTCACAGCAGAGTACCTAAGATACGGTAAGCACTCCAAAATTTTGAGTGAATGAACGAATGATAGATACATTTTTCATAGGTATTTAAAGCGTTCTTATGCTTTAAAGCAGCTATGGCCACTTTAAAATAATGGCCAGATTATTCTAACATCAGTGCCATCTCACTGTTGTCATCTACTGATTATCTTTTTACAATCTGCTTGAGATCTTCCTGATTCTTGGTATAGTAAGTGATTTTCCATTGAAGCCTGGGTATTTTGAGTATTGTGGGATAAGATGTAGAATCATATTTACATCCCATTTTCAGCAGGCCTCCTGTGCTACCGTTCTTATTACTGCCAGGTGGGTGTGGAACCCCAGACTCCCTACGAGACCTCCACTGACATTGTTGGTATATTCTGCTTGGCTTGTAGATGGCTGTCTCCTTATGGGGTATCACTTCTTATGGGGAATCACTTGTTAGTGCCTGGCAATGATGAAGGTCTGAGCTCCTTCCTCTGCTTCTCTGGTACCAGCTTGGCCAGAGTGCTAGGGATCTCACTAGTCGAGCAGAGTTGGAGTCTAGGCTCTCCACACAGCCTTTGCTGGCAGGGCTGAGAATAAACCACAGGTTTTGTTTATTTTCGTGTGTGTGTGTGTGTGTGTGTGTGTGTGTGTGTGTGTGTGGTGATTCGGTTGGAGTAGAATAGTTATTATCTAAAAGTTTTATGACTTTCTTTCTTTCCTTGCTTTTTGGCCAGAGAGAGCAGATGTTTTAGGGGTCTTCTTTTTATATGCATGTGTTAACATTTATGGGTGTCTGGCTTCTGCAGTAGCTAGTCTGTCTATATGAAGCTAAAATAAAGTCAAGAGAACCCACCACCATATCATTCCTTTATGAAAAGCAGCATCTACCTACTAAAGTTAAACATAACTGATCACGTATGAAGCAAAAATGTTACTTCAAGGAAACCACTCCACAGGGCTAAATGCAATGATTGAGAAAGGCCCATTGCTATGGACAGAAGCATGTTCTCTCAAAATTCATATGCTGAGGCCCTGCTCCCAGTATGCGACTGTATTTGGAGAGAGCACCTCTAAAGAGGTAATTAAAGTTAAACAAAGTCGTAAGAGCGAGACATTAATTCAATACGACTGGGCCCTTATAAAAAGAAAAAGAGACATTAGGGATGTGACCACATGTAGAAAAGGCCATGTAAAGACATAAGAAGACAGCCATCTACAAGTCAAGCAGAGAAGCCTCCCTCACAACCAAACCTGCCGACATTTCATCTGGGACTCCCAACCTCCAGAACGCTGAGAAATGCATTTATTTTGTTTAAAAGCAACTCAGTTTATGGTATTTTGTTATGGCAGTCCTTGCATACTAAGACATATAATGTACATATACAAAGATGTATATTGAAGTATTTTCTATATTAGTAAACAGCTTTTAAAATGGAATACATATCTACAGGGAAATAGCTGAAAACATTATGTCAGTTTCCTCGCTGATTTGACTTTTTTCCCCTACCTCTCAGAGTCCTTTTTTGGTTGTTTTATATATGATGTCCAAGGGTTTTAGCTGTAACAAAGAGGAAGTATAGACAGATAGGGGAAGAGAGACTTATCTAGAAATTGGAATTATAGTTTTTTAGAAAGTAGCATAAACTATTCTTTTTTCTTTAAGTTTGCAAGGACATATAGGAAAAAAAAAAATCAAGAAACCTGAAAACTCAGCTATACTCTTTTTGTTCTTCTTCCTGAGGATTTGCAATCTAATTATCTTTAGAAATGACATAGGAGGCTGTTCCAGAAATTATATTGCTGCTATTGACAAATGATTACTCTTTTCTCTCTCCAACATGCCACTTTTCGTATCTCACCATGAAAACAAGGGTAAAAAAATGAAAAGGTTTCATTCAGGTTGGGGCAGTCTAGGCAGAATCAGAAAGTAGGCTGTTTTTTGTTTGTTTGTTTGTACTTTGTTTGTTCGTTTTTTCTCCTCTGTGCTGACTTTGGCCTGTTTTGCTATCTTTTCGGCAGATTTCTCTTCAGTAGATATCCAAAGTCCTTCTGAGGCCCCTGTTTTCTACACATTCCTATTTCTGGTGGTAACAGGGCTATGATCTGTGAAAATCCTTCTATCCCCATTTGTACTTTCACTCAATTAAATGTACTTAACCTATGTTTCTCTCTCTAGAGGCTTCTTTTGACAGCTAATTATCTAATTCAAACTGATAAGACACCTAGTTGTTAAACCTCCCAAGTCATATACTTTGATTTAACAAAGATTTTTCTGAAGGCCATGTTGTAACTCAAAGGAATTTCCGTAACAGGAATGTCAGGCACAGTGCCAGACCCATTGGGAGCAGAGTTATTGAAAAGATTGATTTTGTGCTCAAAGGGTCCAGTAACTTATAACTTACAATTTGTATGTGTTCTCTGGCCCTGATTTAAGGATACTTTTCTACTCTCACATGTCAGGTAACCAGAATGCTTTCTGGGGAAAGTTGGCATCCATGCCCCATTGATATGTATTGGGAGTGTTTTGAAAGCAAGACATCACTAAAAAATAAAATTTTTTTCCCAACATATACTCTACCTTCTCCTCGTCTCTATTTTAAATGCAATAAAACTTATTTTAAATTTTATAAGAAACATTCTTAAAATTTTGATATAAAAAATAGAAGTTTGATCTTTTTTTAATACTAACGGCTGTAGTCTATTAAAATCAGTATTACTAGCCACTCCTTTATAATGTTGTTTTGTTTGTTTATTTGTTTTTTCTTGAAAGACCTATAAAGTCAGGCTTTTGGTATAAGAAAAACAAAAAAAGAACTAACAAAAAACTAATTTTGTAAACGGAACAAAAACCTAAGATATTTAAGAGTAAGCTGTATCACCTTTTTCAATATCCTCACTTGCTTCCTCAGTTGACTTCCTCCTTCTCTTCTACTTCTTTCACTCCCTCCTTTTTATTTGCCTCCTTTCTCTCTGACACCTTCTTTGCTTTTTCTTTTTCTACTTCATTTCACTTCCTCATATGTTTTCTTTAACATAGGACAATCTCAGTCATTGTTCATTCATCCATATCTTACACTTACCTATAAGAGAAGAGTGAGTTGCAAGCTGTAAACTCATTATAATCATGAATTATCTGAATTATCTGGCATTAACATGTTTGCTCAGGCTACTGCCTTATCTGTCACATAACCTGGGTTTATGTCCAAACATCATTTACCTGAATATAAATTATGTTACACTTTGAACACAATCTTAGCCTGAGTTTCCTTCTATCCAATAAACTTGTTTGTAGATTCCATATCTTTTAAAGCAGACAGATATATTTCAAATTATTTCCATTAAGAAAGCATAAACAATAAATGCCTTTAATAGGTTTTTGAAAAGAAGTCACTGGTACACATATTTTAGAACTGGGCAACTCTACTCTTTTATAATTCAGCAAATAACCCATTATTTTATTATTATTATTATTATTATTATTATTATTATTGAGACGGTGTCTTGCTTTGTCACCCAGGCTGGGCTGGAGTGCAGTGTGGTACGATCTCAGCTCACTGCAAGCTCCACCTCCTGGGTTCATGCCATTCTCCTGCCCCAGCCTCCCAAGCAGCTGGGACTACAGGCGCCTGCCACGACGCCCGGCTCATTTTTTGTGTTTTTAGTAGAGACGGGGTTTCACCGTGTTAGCCAGGATAGTCTTGATCTCTTGATCTGCTGACTTCGTGATCCGCCTGCCCCGGCCTCCCAAAGTGCTGGGATTACAGGCGTGAGCCACTACGCCCGGCCTCATTATTGTTAAAGGAAGATTGGTTTTATCTTAACTAACTGCTCTAATAATTGGTACTTTTATTGGGTCCCTACTATGTCCAAGGCACCATGTTAGGAAAATTATATAGGGCTCCAATCCAAACAATAAACTTATAAAGATAGGTTTTAGAAACTCATTTTAAGTATTGAGGAAATTAAGCTTTGCAAGAGTTAAGGTATTTGTCCATAAGTTACAGCTGCAAATGGCAAAGCTGGAGTGCTAATAGAATTCTATCCGACATGTTCCATTACCTTAGGCTGCTTTTTCAACTGTGAAACAGAATCAAGTACATATTGTGACAACACTTCAGAGCCTATCCCAAAATCTCGTTTTAAATTTGTATCACAGAGTGAACTTGGTGGCTAGAACTGCCTATATATACCCAGCAATATGAGAGGCAGCCATTCAGAGTTGCAGGTCTGAGTATGTCTTTGTGAATGATGAAGAGAACTTGTTCTCTTTGCTCTTTTCTTTCCTGCCACCCCTCCCCCATTTTTCCTCTCCCTCACACTGGTCTAGAGAAGAGGAGAGATAAGGTTACTACCTTCACCCAATGTGTCTACATGATCACCTCTGTTGAAGGTTTCAGCAGGGGAGAAGATTGCACGTAACTGCAAAAATCAGATTTGAGGATTATCTATGGATTTCATTTTCTATCTTCCCCCAAGATAATAAAAAGTTGACTATATCCATAACAAATTTATTACCTCTCTTAACTAGTTTATTTATTTATTAGGATTTCTATAATATTGACTTTCCAGATATGCTGAGACATTTTAAAATGTAACATCTTGAAATGTAAGAATCATGACTTTTTAAATAGCTTCATATAGAATGTTTTTATGTGATCATATATAAGATGATCAAGAGGATTCTAGATGTTAACTAACAAATTTAATAATTGATTTTTACCTTTAAATATGACATCTTTACCTTACACTGAAGTGATTTAAAAACATACTAAATTTAATTTTACTTTTTATTCTCCATTTTATTCTATTTCTAATTTGATAAATTTGGAATTAGCTACAGAATTCAATGCTATTGAACACAAGTTACACAAGGCAGTAATGTATAGATGTGCATTTTTCAAGAAAAATGATTTGTAAGCACATATTCATCTATCTAATAAATCCAATTTTATCGATATTATATTGTTTCTAACACAAAGACATTTGACAAAGAGAATAGAAGCCAAAATACCTTTAAAATAAACCCAAGTAAGAGAAGTTGATTAGATAAATTAGAAAAAAATGTATTTTTAATGAATTATTTTACATGGTGTTCATTTTTAAACTTCCTTGTTTTCAATCTCAATTTTGCTCATATAAACACATATTAGAAAAAGCCTTAGCATTAGTTTACAGATCAAATTAAATTCAACCATGCTGCCTTTGAAGCTTATCCATTAAAAATGTATATCTATCTGATCCATCCACTTTTTACCAGCACTATGCGAAAATAGGCTGATCATTTAAATTCTCTTAACATCTGCTTCCTTTACTTTAAAATAGGATACTAATCACCAGTCTGTTCTATGTCAAAAGTCATTTCAGGACTGAAGATGCTTATGTAAATAAAAATCGCTTGAAGAACTATATGCAAACTAAATCTTTAGTCACGGTACTTTTTTTTTTGATGGTCACTTAAATGAAATTTCAAATAAACAATTGTACTTTTTTTCAGTCAGTCACCAATTGAAATACATTACACATTCTCACATACATTTCTACAAAACAGTCGAAAACTTTGGCATTACTTTATGCAATTATAAGGTCACAGCATAGAATGCATTTTTCTATTCATACCATTTATGAATCAAGCAATTGATATTCATAACACAAAATAAGAAGAATAATTTCTGGAGGTAAAAGTTACTAATGTGGGTAAAGTAAATACAGGTATATTTCCTTTATGAACAAAAATCAAGAGTCACTTCTCTTCATAATTATATATGAAAGTATAAAATAATTCCCAGATACTAAATAAGCACAGAGCTTACATGTAATAGTATTTTATTTATCTCTAATTTAGACATACAACAAAGGTTTGTCCCTGGGGAAAAGTAAAAAAGATTCAATAAGAAAAGTTAATTGTACTTGTTATATTTTATGAGTACAGGTAACGTGTCATAGGATGTATTTTTTATAATCAACAGCTTTATTTTGTACATCACCTTTCACTGTAATGATTATGTATTACCTCTTTTATGAATGTTTCTAATATGGTCAGAAAGAATGAATCTCTTTCCACTGTATTTTATAACATGTTTAATAATATGTTTCATAGGAATGTATTCACCTAAAATAGATAGTATTCTCTGAGATCAGTGACAATGATTTTTTTTAATCAACAGAGGTTAATCCATCTTTTAGATGCATAGGTACTTAAGATGTTTGTATGCTATCAAATTATAAAGAAGTAGCAGATATAATTAGTATGAAATCAAAACAAGAAGCAATAAATTGATAATTTCCAACAAAGAAAAAGAAATGAATAAACAGACAAAAAGAATAGCAAATTGAAACCATTTCTGTTACAGCCACTCAGTCATTTTTATAAGTTGCCAAAATATGGCTAACTTACAAGACAGTATGATTAATAATGTTGGATTTTACTAATACAGCAAAAAGAGGAAACTATAATTTATTTCAAAAATTTTATTTTATAGGGGCACTGAAGTATATAAGAAAAACTTTAAAATATGTTATTAAAAATAGACATTCACTACTAAAATAATGAAAATACAAGTTATTTTAATTTGCTTTCCAGTAATATTTCCAAGTGTGATTTAAATCAACATGATTTATTTTTAAACTTAATTATTTATTTTGAGTTTAGGGCTTACAAAATAAAGATTTAATTACCTAATAAAACTGTTTATCTGGTGCCCAATGAATGCAAAGAGTGTGTGTGTGTATGTGTGTGTGTGTGTGTGTGTGTATAAGTATGCCTGGTGTGAAACCACTCAATAGTCTCTTCTGAACATGTTGTTAAAGAATAATAATTAGTAAATGTTTATAAATTAAAAGAAAGCAAAAAAGGTTTTATGTAACTAAAAATCATCTTTTAGAAATGGTTTATGCAGGAGGAATTAAAATATAAAAGGAGATCTTTACAATATTTTACCAGGCAAACATCCATTTAGAAAAGTATTTTATTAGCTAACTGATATATTGAAATGAATGATTTTATTTATTATTTAGTCAGCTTTCATTAGTATGAAAATGGGAGCAGTTTGATTAGTGGGTAGAAAGAAAACACAGTTACTTTTTCAACCTTGATGTTAACTGTGAGGCAGAATGAATGTAATTTCTTGAGGAATTGAAATTATTTACTTATGGCAAAGATGTGACCGATCCTGATGCATTCTGTAAGTAGAAAGCAAAACTGACTCTATAGGAGTCTTTTCCTTTGAAGACCTGATGGAATGTTATGTTGACAATGGTTAAAAAAAAGCATTACTTTTCTTATAATTTCTGTAATGGCTCAGTAGAGCTTAATAAATTATATCATCTCTAAGGCTTGTTTCCACAGCCTTAATTTCATAGCACAAATCTAGAAATTATATTTTCACACATTTAGATACACCTTGTAGAAGTCAGCAAATGTTTTCTGTAAAGACTCAATAGTAAATATTTAAGGCTCTGTAGACCATATATCTGTTGCAACTACTTAACTCTATTGTTTTATAGAACATAACCACTGACAAAACTCAGAAGAATGAGCATGGCCTTGTTCTAATAAAACTTTGTTTACAAAAATAGAAAACTTGCCTATAGCCTGTGATAACCCCCGGATTTAAACATGTCTCAGCTAATATAACTAGAAAGTCTAATGTTTGGAAATATACCTTCTAGTCACCCACCCCCCTACTCTTGTCAACATCAAACATATAAAGTTCCATTAAAATTATATTCATATTATAGAATTTTAATATATTCAGTATTGTTTAGTGTACTCTAACATGCCTTTTCATAATAGGAAATGTTAGTCTTAGAAGACATTAGGTAAGATTGTTCTGTAATGAGTATTAAAGAGTTGAGGAACTCAGTCAATGCTTCACAAAAGGTCAATAACCTAGGTGATGTATTATACAGGTCAATTTACTACAATGGTCAGTATTCCTACCAAAGCACTCTACTGTTGAAAGGTAAATGTTGGCAACTCAACCCACACTTTATTTCTGAAAGCAGATATAATGAAGAGATTAGAAATAATCTATTTCATTTTAGTGCTTAATTCTAAGGAAGTTTATAAGACAAAATGTATTAATATTACTTCAAAAATTCAAATATATCGATATTTTCTGACTATTCATTTCAAGGTACAGTACATTTCTATTTATTTCATAAATATATGTATATTTCTCTCCATATAGTGAATATTGGAGAACTGTAGTGGAATTTTAATTTAATTAAATGTAATTAGATTTAGCGAGAGTGACTAAAGCAATTATACTAAGAGTTTAAAATTCACTGGAAATTTTTGTCAGAAAAGAAAGAATTTACATTTATAAATTCACTGGTTACATTGTAATCATGAATTGTATTTTACTATATCATTAGTAAGTCATAAAGAAATTGTGAATATTAGAGACAAGAACAAATATTGATTCTGTATATCCTTTTGTGTCTGTAACATGAGGATGAAATCAGGATATACTGGTTTCAATTTTGTCTCAGAAACTGTCCTTTAATTATTTGATATAATAAATTCACCCACTCCTTTGTATAATAAGTCACAATTTCTTATGTAATTAAACCCATTAAAAATTATTTTTAAATGACAATAAAATCTACTTGAGTAAAAATATAACTAGAAGTCATAGAAGATTAAACTAATAAAATTTTTTTTCTATTTAAAAAATCACTGCTTTATTTGAATAATGTTTAAGATTTTTAGTGTCCCACATTTTGGGTGACTAAACTGTGTGATGATTTTAGCACTTAATAAAAACCGTAAAATTTTAGTACTGGAAAAGTCTCTAAAGTCATTTAGTTTGCCTCCATTCTGGCAGTGATTAATCTTAAAGCCTGAAGAACAAGTGACAATGAAGGTCAGAAATACAGGTATTGGTATACTCTAGACTGAAACTCATGATTTGTCTAATTTTTCTATAATTCATTGTTCTTGAAATAGGTTAGATAAAGAGTGCAGATTATACAATAGATAAAGCTGTATTCTTAAAGAAAAAACGCAAATTAACCATTACTGAGAACTTTGCATAGTCCAAATATGACACAAAGGACTTTCAACATGCACCATCTCACTTAATCTTCCCAATGGCTTTCTTAGGTAGGCATTATTATTAATACCTCTTTACAGATGGGAAAACTGAGACCAAGAAAGATTAAATTTTTCTAAGCAACACAGCTGGTAAATGCCAGACACAAAACTTGAAGCTAGGCAGTTGGAAAGAAAATATGCTTAGACCCCACTCAATTTGCCATCTATTAGTAAATCTCCACTTGGTCCACTTGTTAAATTAGCAGATGTATCACCCTCCTTTAAAAATATGCTGATTCATGCCCAGGTCTACCACATGCCTGAAACTGATAAGGCTACTTCTTATATGTAAAGCACTAGAACAGTGACTGACACAGAGAAAATCAAAAGTAAAATTCTCTAATTGGTCTCTATGTTCACTAACTTTTCCAAGCAACCAACCACCTATGAGCCACAATTGACCGGAGAGGTGGTTATCTAGTACGTTAATTTCCATACTGAAAGAGTATTCCTTAGTCTTTCTGCCACAGAAGGACTGGATATGCCTGAATGTGTTAATTATTATTTATTGTTTCTCAATTTTGGAAATTGTTCTTTGGGATAAAGTTAAACCATAATTAGTTAAAGAGGTTAGCCACGAAAAGTAACCTGCTACTCCATTCTGTGAAAAAAACACACACGAATGACAAATGCACCTGTATATAATCAAGTCCATATTTCCTTAATAGTTTATGGGAAAGAATCAAAAGTGTGATTACCCATATTCTCAAAGTTAGTGATTTTTTTTCCAAGAAAATCTAGTGTCATTAAAATTTCCAAGAATGAAAAGATACCCATGAAATTAGACTTTAGTCATTTTTACATTGGGGACAAAGACTGTATATTCAAATCGTAAAGGCTGTATGATCACAGGTGAGATGTTTTATGTCTCTCTTATTTTTTCATTTAAAAGTGAAGAAGAAACAATAATGAGTCTCATAGAGTTCTTCTGAAATTAATTAAGCTTCTAAATGTAAGGTGCTTGGAACAATGCTGGGTGCATGTAAGTGCTACATCAATGCCTCTTCCTTCTTTGTAAATACATTTAGGTTTTTAGGACTGTGAGTAAACACACTATGTTACGTGCTAATTAATAACTTCAAATCAATCACTTCAAAGTCTTATTTTCAATGTAATCAAGAACCTTGATGATGTATTTTACCTTTTAGGAACACGTGTTATTTTAGCTCTGTAAATGATTAAGATCACTGCCGTTGACAGCCTTAAAAGTGTCTTCGGTCCAGTGATCAGTGACTGAAAAAGAGCTACATTTCATAACTGATGTGATATCCTTTCCCTTGAGAGGCAGAGCTGTCATATTGATAGTAATACTGTATTTCCAGAATGAGCATCTGAACCATGGTATTAACCCTCGGACATTGTACACAATGTCAGCAAGGCTTTAATGCTAAGACTATTGGAAAGCTGAAAATGTCAACCAAACAATTTGAACATATTTCTTAAGTCTGCACAATTATCAAATACTTATTTTGACTTGTGAAATATTGAAACTGTGTCTTGTTTGAGTTTCCCTTTAGCATAACAGACTCCAATTTGGGCATTTCTGAATATATTTACAGAAGGAAGAGCAGCTGACAGGATGTCCTGATTTGACTCAGTGAAATGGAAGAGAAGTTCCATGCACTAGGATTGCTGGAGGTCAGAGTTTGTGTTGCTGAAATCATTCTTTAGCCTCTTTCATCTCCTTCATGTACCCAGGGCCACATGCTACAGGCCTGGAGGGCAAATAAGTGAACACTTTAAGAAGCTGTCCTAAGACATCTAGGAATTTGAGAACAGGGGACTACAAACTTTGTGGTCTAATCCTTAAAAAGTGGGAAAATGGGAAGCAGGGATTTTTTTCCTCATTCAAGTGAGGAGACTACATGAATCACCTCAGAGGCTGAGACTTACAGAGCACTGCCCAAAGAAGAAGAGTAGAGGGCCCTGGCTTGACCAGGAAATTGGACAGTCTCTCCTAGAATGAGGAACACAAACCGACAGATGTTTAAGAAGAAATCAGGGTAGGAGACGAGTGGATTCTGTGCTTGAGCAAATGCTGACAGAAGGAAATGGACTGCTCCCCATAATGGCTAAGAGATTAAATTCCCAACCGTATTTAATTTCTACCTTTCGAGCAGATGAATGGAATTAAAAGGAGCTTACTGGTATGATATAGCGAGAAGAATCCCATTTGGAAGGCCAAACAGGATGCTTTCAAAGCCTGACTTGGTCATTGTAAATGAATATGATGATAATACTGACCTCAAAGTATTTGAAGGAGGATTACATGAGTTAATTTATGCAACTGGAATTTTCAAACATCACTGATGGGTCTGCAAATGAAACAACTCATCTGAAAACCAACCTGTCAGTTTCTCATAATGGTAAGTATCTACCTAATTTATGAACCTTCTAAATATTTATTCAAGAAAATTAAAACACATATATAGAGAGAGTAAAAGCACCTTACACTAGAATGCATCTCTCTAAAAGTATATATAAAATGTCTAACATTAGGAGTGATTTTTCTCTGAACTATAGAATTATGGTGCATATTCTCTCTCTTTAGGATAATTTTAGAAAATTAATTAAAAATATTTTAGTGTATGGAATAATTTTATTTGTATTTCTCTAATGATTATGTGATTTTACCATTGGAGACAGATCTGAGGAACACGGGAGAGATATCCTTTGTCTACATATGATCAATACTAATAAGTGATTCCCTAAAGTTTTCTTTTACAATTTCCACAGCGTTGTGCTGGGTGAGCATAACAAATACTGAGAAATTGTTAGGTTCTGAGAAATTTCTGGGGAGGGAAGACATTTAACTGGCTCAAAAAAAGAAAAAAGAAAAAAAAAAAAAAACCCTGTAAAGTAAATGCTGTTATTTCAATAGAAGAAATAGAGACAAGTCAGAATTAAAGATCATTACCTTGCCTAGTTATAGATAAGGGTTAGAGCCAATGTTAACAACAACAACAAACTAAGCAGCTGAATGAACCCCCAAATCCATGTTTCCTTTGTTATACCATACTGTTACATTCATTTTTGCTGGGTTTTCTTTGGTTTGATATGGTTTTGTCTTATCATAAATAGTATTTCCTTAATATTTCCCATTTATTGGGATGTAGGAGCTCAGTTTTTGTTTTTTTTTAAATTGCCTCTTTTCTCTGCTTTTAATATAGGGGAAAGTGGCATATCAGGGAACGGGTATCCACTGGTGTCCGAAGGAGCTTCACTGATTTTTGCTTTTGGTTGCTAAATTTGTCTAACTCTTAATCTGTAAGACTTGTCATGCCTGCCTTATATGAGATTATATGTAGGTGCCATTTTAGAGTCCAGGACCCCAGACTTTTTCTCTATGTATCCAAGTTCCACTTCTGGAAGTCTATTTGTGCTAATTCAAAGGCCTCCCTGTGTTCCTTGCACTTCCATGCCTCTAGCCAGTCACCAGCAATTATCGTGCTCTCTTTTATACACATTCAGGCCATGGTGATCGCGGAAGCGGCTATAAAATCGTATATTTAGCTATATCTACTTGTGATACTCAATTATCCTGTGGCTTATAAAAATATGTGAACATCTAGATCCCTGCCTAAAAGTTTTAAATAACGTCTTACTATGCCTGGGATACATGTTACAAACTCATATATACTTGAGCTCCAACATATCTGTCTAGACTATGATAGCCCTCTCCCACATTTCATGCACCTATGGACCTAGAGGCCAGGAAAAATCATCCTTAAACCTCCCCTTACTCTCTCTTTTCCTCCTTCTGTTTCCCTGACTTGCCAGTCAATCCCTTAGTCTGGAGAGGGCAAATCTTTCTTTTATTTATTTATTTCAATGTAATTTTTAAAATCTATTAAAGATCAGCAAGTTTAAATGGCTTAGGCACCAAGAGAAAAAAAGGAATTATCCTATCAAAGAAACCCTCTGCTCTGCTCTTCCTGGGATAGTTTTGGATATTTTAAACAATATTTAAATGAAATCAACATATACCTTTTCCCTCAAAAGTTTCTATTCTTAAGACTATTATCTTTCTGCAAAATCTCATTCATACTATCAGAATCTAAACTTTAGCTGAATTTTTATATTTGCATTCTTTCTAGATTCATTGTAAAATACTGTCTCCTACTCCTGCTATAGGCAAACAAAGTCTTAAGTTAACTAAGGAGAGGGTTTTACTTAAGTGAAAGCAAAAGATCAAAAAAAATAAATATTTTATTAAAATGAATGCTAATTACTAAATATGCTTCTTATTGTCAAAAAATATGGCTGGGACTTCTTCCTAAATGTTCTCGGAAGTGCCATATTTTCTATATCTTAGTGATTTTGCATTATTCTTCTTCCTGGAAATGCCACAGCATCTTTCATTTTATTTTACTTATATAACTAATATAAACTTCTGAAAGTTGAGTATGTATTATTTTTGGTATAAAATTTTCTTTAACGCTTTAAGGACTGAATGGGCTCTTCCTTATAAACGATTGGCAAGTGTTCCTATGCAGTAGGTATGGTTCTGTCTTTGAGGAACTTCAAGACAAATGCATATAGATTATTTTTTGTAAAGAGCCAGATAGTAAATATTTTAGGTTTTGTGGGTGATCTCCATCACATACCTTGTTCCCTTCACCTTCATCCTCCTTGTTCTCCTTCTCCTCTACCTTTTGCAATATTTTAAACATTCAAAGACCATTCTTAGCTCACAGGCCTTGCTGCAATTCCCCCAGTGTGCTATATAGTTTGTTGACCACTTTTCCAGATCAAGGGGATAGATAATAAATACACACATACACAAATGTGTGTGTGTGCACATGGGAAGTGAATGTTGAAATAAAAAAATGAGTGTATCCATCTGACAAGGGTCTAATATTCAGAATCTACAAGGAACTTAAACAAATTTACCAGAAAAAAGCAAACAACCCCATCAAAAAGTGGGCAAAGGATATGAACAGACACTTCTCAAAAGAAGACATTTATGCAGCCAACAGACACATGAAAACATGCTCATCATCACTAGTCATTAGAGAAGTGCAAATCAAAACCACAGTGAGATACCATCTCAGGTCAGTTAGAATGGCGATTATTAAAAAGTCAGGAAGCAACAGATGTTGGCAAGGAGAAATAGAAACGCTTTTAGACTATTGGTGGGAGTGTAAATTAGTTCAACCATTGTGGAAGACAGCATGGCGATTCCTCAAGGATCTAGAACCAGAAATATCATTTGACCCAGAAATCCCATTACTGGATATATACCCAAAAGACTATAAATCATTCTACTATAAAGACACATGCATGTGTATGTTTATTGCAGCACAGTTTACAATAGCAAAGACTTGAAACCAACCCAAATGACCATCAATGATAGACTGGATAAAGAAAATGTAGCACATATACACCATGGAATACTATGCAGCCATAAAAAGAATGAGTTCATGTCCTTTGCAGAGATATGGATGAAGGTGGAAGCCATCACTCTTAGCAAACAAACACAGGGACAACAACAACAACAAAAAAAAACACCACATGTTTTCACTCATAAGTGGGAGGTCAGCAATGAGAACATATGGACACAGGGAGGGGAATATCACACACTGGGGGCTGTCGGGGGTTGGGGGCAAGGGGAGGGAGAGCATTAAGACAAATACCTAATGCATGAGGGGCTTAAAACCTAGGTGCAGCAAACCACCATGGCACATATATACCTATGCAACAAACCTGAATGTTCTGCAATGTATTCTAGAAATTAAAGTAAAATTTTAAAAATAGAAAAAAAGAAAATGGGTGTATGGCTATTTTAAAAAGATATGTCAGAGTAATGACTTCCTTTGGAAAAGGTGACATTTGGGGAAACATCTGTAATGTAGTGAATAAAATAATGAGTCCTGTAAAGAACCAAGAGAAGATCTTACAGGCAAAAGAAATATCAGGTAAAAATTTTGTGAGCTGAGAAATAAAAACAAGCTATATGTCTTGAATGGAACAAATAAGTTAAAGTGTGATAAGAGATAAGATCAGAGATGAAGATAAAGATAACGTTATATAGAGTGTTACAGGCAATTATAATTCTTGAGGATTTACTCTAAGTGTAATGAGAAGACACTGGGGGGCAAATGCACCTGACCCAGGAGTTCGAGAAGCTTAACGATGGCGTTTGGTGGAAGCTGGAGGGACTGCAGGCCCAGATGCTGCTCAATACACATACCAACAATATGTGTCAGCAAGTCTGATACCATGTCCATGCACCGCTCCAGCCCTTCACACCATACTGACCTTCTAAGCATTAACACTCATCTGCCACTTAACCCGCTTACCAATTACATGCTGATATGGTCTGAATATGGTTTGTCCACAATAAAACTCATGTTGAGGCTCAGTCTTCAAAATGGTGGTGTTGAGAGGTGTTGCCTTTAAGAATGATTAGGTCATTAAAATGGATTAATGTCTTTTTTTATGAGACTGGGTTAGTTCTCATGGGAATGGATTTGTTCTCTTGGAGATAGATTAGCTCCCATGAAAGTGAGTTGTTATAAATGGGGTTGCCACCATTTTATCATTTTTTGGCATGCATTCATTTGCCCTTCCACTTTTCTACCATGTTATAACACAGCATGAGGCCCTTGCCAGATGCAGCCATTGGATATTGAACTTCCCAGCCTGCAGAACCAAAAGTTAAATAAACCTCTTTCTTCATAAATTACCCTGTCTTAGGTATTCTGTTATAGAAAAAAAAAGTACTAAGACATATGTAAATTTCTAAGAATTCCAGTAAAATGAATGGATAGATATGTAGATAGATATATGGGTAGATAGATAGATTTTTTTTTGCCAGTATATAAATGAAAAGTACAAAAGCCAAAGAAGAAAAGAGGTTTCAGGAAGGAGAAACTGATCAAGTTTGTCAAATATTTTGAGTGGTTGTTAGTCAAATGTGGACTGCAGGACTGAGAACAGATTTAAATTTGGTAAGTATTGAGGGCTAGGAGCATTGACCAAAATGGATTCAGGGATGTTGGGGAGATGAAAAGCGAATCATAGTGGATTGAACAGAGATAGATATGACACAGCAGAAACAAGTCTATAACTTCGTTGAGAAATTTTGCAACAAAGAAAAGCAGACAAAAAAACAGGTATCTGCTGGAAAGTGTTTATTATTAAGAAGGAAAATATTTAAACAAGATTTATTCATATCATTAATTACAGAGGTAGAGATTAATGATTCAGACAAAAGAAGGAAGACTGTGAGGACAAATTTCTGATTTGATGGAAGGTGAGAGAATGTTGCCCTCTCTTCTGTTTTTTTTTTTTTTTTTTTTTTTTTTTTTGAGCTGGAGTCTTGCTCTGTCACCCATGCTGGAGTGCAGTGGCCCAGTCTCAGTTCACTGTAACCTCTGCCTCCCAGATTCAAGAGATCCTCGTGGCTTAGCCTCCTAAGTAGCTAAGATTACAGGCGTGTGCCACCATGCCTGGTTAATTTTTGTATTTTTAGTAGAGATGGGGTTTCACCATGTTGGTCAGGCTGGTCTTGAACTCCTGACCTCAAGTGATCTGCCCTCCTCGGCCTCCCGAAGTGCTGGGATTACAGGCATGAGCCACAGTGCCCAGCCCTTCCTTTTTATCTCAAGTGTCCCCTTCTACTATAATCTTTACTTGTACAAATAATTTGTAGCTTTGTTTTGTTTCTACAGCTTTCTATTATCTTCATGTGATAGAGTAATTTATCCTTAAATAGGTTGAAATCTCTGAAACAAAAAACTAACATAGTACATTATTTTTGTAAGCAGTTATCACCTTTTTGTTTAATTATGATTATCATTTTGACTATTTGAAAAATGAGTGTATGTATATACACACACATATATAGATATAGATGAAGTCCTTTTTATATGACTTAATTATCTTAATTAGGATATTATGAGGAATAATCAGCACCTAATGTGTTGAACAAATGAGCTCTGATTTTTTTTCATTTGTGTTTCTTCTGTATAATATAATATACCTTCATGGAGTCATTCATAATTACTCATACCTGTTTTTGAAATTTTTTGATATTTTACCATCGGAATATTCACTAGTAGCTATAGATGGTAATGGTTAAACTTTTTTATAGATGCTCTCTGATAAGTCAGAGAATATCATGATATAAGATCCAACTTATGAAGCCAGTTGTTCAGTGTTCAACTATATGCAGCAATTGGTTGTTCTATTAAGTGCAGGGAGTTCAAATGCCTAGAATAAGTGTTTAATTATGAGTCAAAAGTAATTTAGTGGTGCCTGAGTATACAGTTTAATAATGACACATCAATTTGCATTTAAATATTCACAAGTTCACTGCCTTTTGAGAGAGTCTATTCAGTTATAAAATAAGCTTTTGAAGAAACATGTCTGGTTGATTAATAGCTGGGAATAGCCCCGATGTTATACAGATAAGCTATTGACACTACCACATGTGAAAGTACACAAAAGTTATTTTGTCGATGTAAGTTTTAACCTACTGAAATGCATAATTCAAAAAAAATTGACACATACAATATCAAAAATGATTAACAAAATAGTAAAAATTCATAAATAAAATTATCTGTATTGTTGAAATATTTAAATACCGTAATAAATTTTAAAATGTTTGCCAATCAAAACAGAAACGTTATTTTTTTATTTTGCTATTACACATTTCTTATCTATAATATAGAAAAGGAGACGATATACTACATTTTACCCGTTAATCTTGGCTATAAATACAAAGAGCGAAAGTTCTTTGTTTAAAACTAGCAAAGTGTACAAACTAATTTACTGCACGAATGGTCATGATTGATGCTTTCTACTCATTTCAGATCTCCTATAAGTACAATACACTTGTAATTTTGTTGAGGCCGTCTATAACACATACCAATGAAAAATCACATTTAATCAACAAGAGCAAGGATTGTGATTTGTGCAGTCCAATGCATCTCCATGTCATAAATGCAAATTTGTATAAACACTATCTTTAGTATCTTAAGGAATACTGTGAAGAGTTAATGCTAAAGAAACCACAGGATTAAAAATAAATCTCAATAATATTAAGAACAAAATCCTATGATCTATAGCGAAGACTATAGCTTATTTTACAGAAAATACACTTATTTAGTTCCCATTTGAAAACTCTATTATTAGTTTTACTTTGGCTTCCAAGTCCTGTCACTAAAACTTAAAATATGTGTGTCCTATTCTATTGAAAATAGGGGAATTGAGTAAAGCTACAATAATTAGATCTGGACCTAGAGAAAAAAATAATGTATAAGTATATTGTTTCTTCATTATTTTAAAATAAATGTTACTTTCTTATATTTTTAAAATAATTATTACTCATCTGACTTTGCCTCATTCCCTAAAATGCATCTGCCCAATGTTTCCATCATATGTAATTGTTAATCATCAGTGCCTGCTGTGATGGGTAGCATTATCTCTCCAGTGTTTGAATGTGAGAGAGATGACAAAGTGATCATCTTGCAGCTCAGTATTGATTATACATCTGTTCTTTATACCGTGAATAAATTGCAGTCCCACCTGGCAATATCTCTATTATTGTCATTCTAGGTACCAGAAATCCAATAGTTTGATTCTGAATAAATCAATTCCACTTTGATTTCTGGGTGTTAGGATGGTGGTTTAGCTAATCCAACAAAATAAATCACAAAACATTTTTGTTTTGATTTTCCACTTTTAATTGTTTTGTTTTGCTGCTTATCAAGTTTCCTTTGACCACTGCATTCTTACCCAGATCAAATGAGAAATTAGAGAGACAGGAACACATGAGGACACATTTCCTAACTTCGGTGTCTACTCTTACACATGCTACTTGTGCACTTGATTCTATAATTCATGGAACATCAGATATGACCCTCCCCATAAGGTGTCTGACTATTATGAGACTAAAAGTCCTTGCAAGAACTAATCAGATAAGCCCTGTCAGGTAACAAGAGCTAGTCTATAAAGTTGTACATAGTTATCAACAAATGTCCAAAATTTATGTTTCCTAGATGATCAATATCATGTTGATGCTGACATTCAAACAGATGTTAACCAAGATATTCTGCCACAGCATCCTGGACTAGAGCTTGAAGATTCTCTTTGTGGTCACTGACACAGCCATTGCAATGGGGAAATCACTTCTAAATCATTCATTTCAAGCCATGATATAACGACAAAGAAGATACAAATCTTAATAGCTTTGTGTTGCTTATTTTGCTTTGGGTTCCTACAGATATGAATATGTGACAATGTAAAAGACTCATGGTTAACATACAATGACCATTATTTATCAAACAGATCCTTTGACAACCCTGTTCCAGATGAATCAGAAAAAGCATCAGTACCAATAAGATAACATTGATAAGGAAGATATTTATTTCCAAGAATCAGTAATGCACACACATACAAATCAAAAGGAGCTATGAAAATTCAGGCTAAATGCAACAAGTAATTGCTCATTTATTCATTCATTTAATAAATATGAATTACATTCAACTTAGAATGGGTTGAGTTCGAGCAAAGAACACAATTATAGAAGCATCTTTGTGCTTGATCGAATGGTGCTTAAAAACAAAAGTAATCAGCATCTATTGCATAGGTTTTATTAGACAAACACAATTTGAGTTATGTTACAAGACGGAGGGCGACAATGAAATTTAAAACTTTTAATTATATTTTTGCAGAATTGCTATTAATATATCTGCAGATGTTTATGAACTGGCCATCTTTACTTCTATCTTGAAATTAATTTAAATGTGTCCCTAGTTAAGGTAATACATTTTTTAAAAGCAAGTCTTTTAACAATAAGAGCCTTTGATGTTTCATGGCATTCAAATTTCTTTTAGTTAGTAACTTCTGTTTTCTTTTTTAAAAAACTTTTAACCTAGTGCTTTATTTGTTCCTAATTTGTAGAATTGTTTCAAAAACAAGTAGTAAATAATGCAATTTTAATTATGTAAACAACTTATTTGAAAATTGTGGAAAATTATTAATGAAAATATTAATTGTTTGTGTTTTTAGTAGAGACAGGGTTTCACCATGTTAGCCAGGATGGTCTCGATCTCCTGACCTCATGATCTGCCTGCCTTGGTCTCCCGAAGTGCTGGGATTACAGGCGTGAGCCACTGCACCTGTCTCAAAAACAAAAACAAAAAAATTAAAATGCTAATGACATCACCTCTCAAAGATAATTTTTACTTCTCAGTATTATTTTTTTGATGATAAATATATATTTTATATAATTGTTAGATCACTTGTAGATCATGTTACTCTTAAACATCTCTGGAAATCAGTTAATATAAATGAATAAACACATTTCAAAGGGCCAAAGTTCTAATTATTTAAAATTGCATATACTCTGAAATAAATTCATAAAATACTTTGTTGGGTATCAGAAAAAAAAAAAAAAAACTATTGGAAAAGAATTCGAGAAAGATTTTAGTGGATATGAAGAAATAATTGAGTGCTTGACATCTAACTTTGTAGGTCAAAACCTGAAAAGGCAACATCTGAAAATAAACTGATATAAAATTGTGGAATTTTTGTTGAGAGTTAGATTGGAGATTTCATTAAAAAAAAAAAAAAAAAATTGAGTATGTGACCTGGATTTCAGAAGGCGCAAAGAACAAAGGAAGAGTTAGTTAAGAGCCAGAAGCCAGTTAAGGCGCTGGAACCTTGAAATAGTGGACGGATAGGATCAAGGTCACCTGTGAACACAGCCCACATGGTCAGGGAGGAGGTGAAAACATAAAACAAATTAAATTCTAGCTTTCTTGTTATGAGAAATAGATATTGGGGGCATTTAGGTCTTTCTGAGCTAAAGTTTAATAGCAAGGTTAAGCCCATGAACTGACTGACTATAACATACTATATAGAATGTATTACCTTGTTGAATTAAGTGATCAGTAGTCAGTTTACTTTTACTCTATCTAAAAACTTACCAAGTGATAAATAAGAATGCTGTGCACTAAGACAAACTTCAGGTCACTCTTGCTATGTATTCCAAATGGGTTTATTATCTGTCAAAAAATACTTTTAAAAATTAACTATATTTGATTTACATATTATAATATTTGTGTATATATTTGCAAATCCAAATGTACTGTCAATGAAAGAAAATTATATACACTGGTTGTAATTAGCAATAAACTCTTTATTTACAATGTGGGGTATACACGTTAATCAGTTATTCACAAAAACACTTGCAAACGTGTGTGAGAGAGTACAACACTCCAAGTGTGAGGTCATGTGGAAAAGACACATTTATGATTATATATTCAAAGGAGCATTCTGAGGCAATATAGAACATTAAATAAAACTTAGAATTGCATTTCAAATATAAACTGGACAAAAGCTACAGCAAAATGAATTAAAGCTTCAGTCAAAAATTTTTATTGTTTAACTTTATGCTTATTTCCAAATTTTATGTTTAAATTAGTATATTTTTCTATCACTAACATATTTTAAATATTTAGAGCTATTTCAAAGGCTTTTATGACAGAAGACGTGTTACTGATTGTTTTAATGCGGACCTTCAAACTTATGTGCACAAAATATTACTCTAGTGTCCTATTTCTGAAGAGCATAAGGTTGCTAAATCATATAATTGTTTTGTCTTTAACTTCCTATGAAGTAGTTAGGAGTAAGATTACATAATAATATAGAAAGTATGTGACTAGCAACAACTAAAATGAATATATGGCTTAGTACACAATTCAGTGAGTAAGAAAAAGGTATCATTTTAGGAAAATAATAAAACCTTGACTTTTTATCTTCTTTCACCATAGCAGTAGAAAGCAAATTATATCTCATTCAAAAATCCTCTTTGCCCTTACATTGGATTTGAAATATCAAACATTATAAAGTTTGTACTCTACTCGGGAAGGGTGAACATCACACACTGGGGCCTATCATGCGGAGAGGGGAGCGGGGAGGGATTGCATTGAGAGTTATACCTGATGTAAATGACGAGTTGATGGGTGCTGACGAGTTGATGGGTGCAGCACACCAACATGGCACAAGTATACATATGTAACAAACCTGCATGTTATGCACATGTACCCTAGAACTTAAAGTATAATAATAATAATAATAATAATAATTTTTAAAACCATAAAAAATAAATAAATAAAGTTTATACTCTATTGAAGGGAGTGATTGAGGAGCATCTTGTCCTCAATACTGTCTTTTTCATGTGGATATTCATTATCATGCATAATCCACTGACTGCAAAGTAACTGAAAGCCAGGTTTTTGCTGAGACAGGCCTTGTTCATGTGTTTCTGCACTATTTCAGACTCTAATCCATTAAGTCAATGGAAGGTCACAGAAAGCCTGAGGCATTTAAATTGTGTGTATGTGTGTGTGTGTATATGTGTGTGTGTGCCCACGTGTGAGTGCGCACGTGTACAGCAATGAGAGAGAGAACAGTATATTCTTTGTAGTTAATTTTTAGAAAAGTAGGCCGGATGCAGTGGCTCATACCTGTAATCCCAGCACTTTGGGAGGCCGAGGTGGGTGGTTCACAAGGTCAAGAGATCGAGACCATCCTGGCCAACATGGTGAAACTCCACCTTTACTAAACATACAAAAATTAGCTGCGTGTGGTGGTGGGCTCCTATAATCCCAGTTACTCAGGAGGCTGAGACAGGAGAATTACATGAACCCAGGAGGTGGAGGTTGCAGTGAGCCGAGATTGCGCCACTGCACTCCAGCCTGGCAACAGAGCAAGACTCCGTCTCAAAAAAAAAAAAAAAAAAAAAAAAAGTCATCATTTCCAAGATATGACCCAACTATACCATTACAACCACTATTAGTAGAGTAGTGAATGAGCTGCTGTGAAATATAGACTCAAAATATACAACTCAAACACAAAAGATGCTTTTTACATTTCTTTAAATGTTTATATAGTCATCAAGAGTTTGTTTCATGGTCAGATTTTCTCTGTACAATAATCCAAAGACTCCATCATTCATAGAGTATCACCAGCATCAGCTTGTTGCAGGGGGTGGGAAAAAGAGGATTTTGAGAAGGAATAACTGTTCTTTAAGAGTTTTCTTTTTCTTTCTTGAAATGGTGTACACTGCTTCTCACAATCTATTTAACAGATCTCAGGCACAAAAATCTACTAAATCAAGAGAACATGAGAAGGTAATGCTATATGACCAGGAAGACAAAAAGATTTTTAAAAGACCACTAATATTCTCTGTAATATTCATTGTTTCTGGTTACCAAATATTCCTACAATCTGTCTACACATTGAACATATTTATCCATATCTCCAAATAGAAAATAACTGCATTTAGTTATTGCATCTGGTTCATTGTCTGGGACCTCTTGATCAACACACATTCTCTATAAGCTAGAACTCTGCAACCTACAAGAGAAGTTATATACACTAATCCACACATACTTCATATATCTTGATGAAGGAAGAATAGCCTTCAAAAATATCATCCATTTGGAAAAGGTAAGAATGGGATACATAGAGCAGTTATGGAACCTGGCTATGCAAGCACCAAGAAGATCCATTGTTTGGGTAGTTGAGGATACTTTTTGATCAGACCCCTGATTACCTTTGAGATAAATTCCCTTATCTATTTTATGTACATCTATTGGCTGTCTCTATAACATCCTTCCTTATCTATTATTATTCATTGTGACATCTAGCATTAGTTTGGGTGACTATATCCCCTTGACTTCCATTCATATCCCATTTTCTGATTGTGCATGTTTGGTGACAGTGAAGTTGTTTCATAATTACAAGCCTTGTGTTTTCATTGGTGATAAAGCACCTCAAAAACTTAAAAGATTTCTAGTCTATTATCATCATATGTAAATAATTATATCTAAAAATATTTCTTAGAAATAATTAAGGCTTTCTTATATCCTTTCTCTCTCTCTCTTTCCCTCACTTCTCTTGGAAAAAAAGGCTTTGATGAGAAGAAAACATGAGTGCATGTGTCTTTTTGATACAATAATTTCATTTCCTTTCAATATATACCCAGTAATGGGATCGATGGGTTGAATGGTAGTTCAATTCTTAGTTCTTTGAGAAGTCCCCACAGGGAATCAACTGAGGTACATATGCATGGTGGACTGGATAGAGAAAATATGGTACACATATACCATGGAATACTACACAGCTATTAAAAAAGAATAAAATTGTATTTTTGCAGCAACATGGATGCAGCTGGAGGCCATTTTCCTAAGTGAATTAACACAGAAACAAAAATCCAAATACTGTGTGTTCTCACTTATAAGTGGGAGCTAAACATTAAGTACACATGGACATAAAGATGGAAAAAACTGTCATGGAGGACTACTAAAGGGTGAAGCAGGGTGGGGGGTAAAGGCTGAAAAATGCCCCCCTGGGTACTATGTACCTGGTAATAGTACCTGGGTACCATACCTGGGTAATAGATTCATTCATACTCCAAACTGCAACATTACACAATGTATCTTTGCTCCAAACCTGCCCATGAACCCCCGATTCTAGAATAAAAGTTGAAAAAAAAGAAAAAAAAATCATTTCTCTTATCTCTGCTACAATGCTGAATTGCATTTCACTGAGAAATAGTTAAAAATCATTATAACTCAAGACATTTGTATTCTAATCTCCTACCTTTTGGATCTAGAGGCAGGCTGGTTTTGTGTTATTGTGAAAAACCCAAAGATAGGATACTTCCTTTTATTTATGCTTTTAAGCCAAACAATTTTCATCTGAGCTCATTTCTCTTTCCTGAATTTCTATGCTACAAGGAACAACGAAGTAGTATTTTACCTC
The DNA here is from genome assembly GCF_007565055.1 of Rhinopithecus roxellana. Taxonomy (NCBI): domain Eukaryota; kingdom Metazoa; phylum Chordata; class Mammalia; order Primates; family Cercopithecidae; genus Rhinopithecus; species Rhinopithecus roxellana. The sequence goes on along the minus strand of NC_044556.1, from coordinate 138,154,666 downwards.
TTCCTGTCACTTTTGCCTAGAAAAGTGTCCTTAACTGGAGCCAATTTTGTCCTCCAGGGGCAATTTGGCAATGTCTGGAAACTTTCTTGATTGTTAAGACTGTGGGAAAAGTCCATTGTCTTCTAACGGGCAAGAGATATTACTAAACACACAATAATGCACAAGACAGTGCCCCAGGAGAAAGAAGCATCCTTCCCAAATATCGATATTGCCACTGTTTAGAAAATCTGTCTGAGAACTACAGCTCAGGAAGTATTTTCTCTACCCTCTAAATTATCTCATGAAATGATTTTTCCATTTTCTGCCACTATTAGCAAATGAATATACATTTCTCTTACCTGACACCTAACTACTGAAGCCAGAGTATGAAGGTCTACCATCAAACAACTGACGCCAATATCAAGTTTAGTTGTTGTTGTTGTTGTTATTTAAATAACAGTACTACTCTACTTCAAGCTAATAATTTCTGTATTGTTTAGGGTGAAATTAACTGCCTTAAAAATGGGCCTCGTAATATGAAAGTCATAGATCAAATAAAATAGTAACTGACTTCTTGTTTACATAAAAGTCCAGAATTCCTGTGGCTCTGCCCTCCACAGGGACATCCCTGGTATAAGACTAGTGAAAGAAAAAAGAAAAACTGGAAAAGGCATATCTCCTTTAAAAATATCTGACGTGAACATGGGCACATTACCTCTGCCCATATTCCACTGGCTAGAACTCAGTAATATAACCACACCTTTACTACACGGGAAGCTGGAAAATATTGCCTACCTTGTTCTCAGAAAGAGGAAATTGATATTTGGAGAATATCTAGCAGCTTCTAGCACAATGACCAGTGATGATTTTATTGTTTTCCAAGAATGAAAATTTTAGGACAATTTCAGAATACATACTGTGTATGAGTTTCTCCATGCTGTTGTACAAAATGCCACAAATTTTGCTGGTTAAAAACACCACAAATTTATTATCTTACTGTTTTGTTGGTAATAAGTCCAGAATCAGTCTCGAGGGGATAAAATCAAGGTGTCAGCGGGGCTATGTTTCCTCTGGAGATCCTAGAAACCATTTCCTTTCCATGCCTTTACAGCTTCTAGAGGCTGTCTGTATTTCTGGGCTCACAGCCCTGCACCACTATCAGCTCTCATTTCCTTTTTATGTCTCCTTTTCTCCTTTTCCTTCCATTATATCATTACCTTTTCTGACTCTGATTCTCCTATATCTTTCTTATATAGGCCTTATTAATTACATTGGGTGCAACTGGATAGCCCAGGATAATCTCCCCGTATCAAGAGCTTTACCTAAATCACATCTGTAAATTCCTTTTTGCCTCATAAAGTAAGACATTCACATGTTTATTGGGATTGTGACATGAACATTTGGTAGTGGAGTTGGGAGCAGGGATTATTTAGCCTACCATCAAATCCAACCAAGCAGGGACATACACGCTTTCTTCACTGTTGTATACCTGGTATTTAGTACTGTGCTTTGAACAAGTTATATGTCTGATAAATACTTTTAAATAAATGAACTAATCAATGTTTAAAATAATATATAATGTAGCAGGACTTGCAGAGTCCACGGTGCACTTTTATATGCTGATAATGAAAAACTTGTTATATTTTATCAAAATATTTTTATGATTGAAATTAAACCCTGTTTGTAAATTTGATGTTAGATAAAAGAAAAACTGGAAAACCCCTTTTGACAATAGTGCATCTGTGTTGGTCAATCTAGAAAGAGATAATTCACTATATTGGGAAAAGTTTGACTCTTCATTACAAAGTTAATTAGGCTATTTGTTATTATATATTGAGCTGACATTCATCTTCATATAATTTCCTGGTTGCCACTTATTTTTATCTTCTGAATAAACATAAAAGAAGACAATCTTTCATTTACCTAATGTGCCTTCAAATAGTTTTGAGTAGCCTATTTACTCACTTCATTATTTTCTATGGCAAGATCTTTAAAATTCTTGTTTAGGTTGACTTTTAGATCTTTCTAGTTTGTAAAGAAACTAAAGCTGGTGACAAATAAAAACAAAATGTTCCAAGTTTTGTGAGATCAATACAGTATAAAGTGATAGTGTTATTGACTTGTATCAGAAAAAAATAAGCAACTTAATTATATACATATGTATCCATAGCATTTATGTACCACATTTTCTGTATCTAATCCACCATGGATAGGCACCTGAGTTGATTCCCTGTGGGGATTTCTCAAAGAACTAAGAATTGAACTACCATTCAACTATCAGTCCCATTACTGGGTATATACTCAATCATATTTTGTTTATATTATTCATAAATACATTTTTACCTCACAATGATCTCCTGGTGTAGAAAAATAGCCTGCTAGTTTAATACAACACAGGTTCAAGCAATTTTTTTAATCCAAACGCAGATCTTCCATGGAGACATGTTGAATTTTACCATATTGCTTGTGGCTGTTTGTGATAGCCTACTAAAATCAACCTGAATTGAATTCAGGTTTTCCTAGGAACGCATTACTCATTCTTCATATTTCATAAGAATTGTTTATTAATAAAATATACTTTTTTCAAGTCTTTAAATGTTAAAAATGGCATTACTTTAATAAAAACTCTCAGTGATATCTGATCCATCCCTGTGACTGTGGGCTCAAGTAGAAATACAACTTTCAAATACCTTGGATGATTTGGATAGATACAGCCAACATAACATTCAGAAAGATGTAAGCAAAAGACAAGTCTCCTTCATCAAAATGCCAAAACCACACAGTGTATTTTAAACATATCTCCATATATGAAGAGCTGAAAGATGTATTATAGCTTATTTACTTACTATATATGTATTATGAGCATTATGATGCATTACATAATCATTAAATAAAAACAAATCTAAAATAAAATTACTGTATAGAATTAATATTATAAGAAATTATATCATTTTTTTTGAAAAATAAACTTAGAATGGTTTTGAGTTATTCAAAAGAATGGAAATACCCGGGTGCGGTGGGTCATGCCTGTAATCCTAGCACTTTGGGAGGCCGAGGCGGGTGATCGTTTGAGGTGAGAAGTTTGAGACCAGTCTGGCCAGCATGATGAAACACCATCTCTACCAAAAATACAAAAATTAGTAGGGAGTGGTAGCAGGCATCGGTAATCCCAGCTACTCAGAAGGCTAAGGCAGGAGAATCACTTGAACAGAGGAGGTGGAGGTTGCAGTGACCCAAGGTTGCGCCTCTACACTCCAGTCTGGGTAATAGAGTGACACTCTGTCTCAAAAAAAAAAAAAAAAAAATCATTTTTTAAGTTAAAAACTAAAATTTTCATATTTTAATCTGCATAATTTGGTCATATAAACTTTTTACTTTAGTCTTTGGTTATAGTTTCTATTAATTTGTTCTGTTATCTTATTATAGACTTACAAAATTAGCATAATACTTTGTTTTTACTTTTTATGATACAGATATCCAGAGAGAAAGAGAGAACAGACTAAATAAAAGGATATGCATTAAAAATAAGAAAAAAATGGAAAATATCTTAAAATGTTGTCCTTAGACATGTTTACTGCAATAAAAATGAAACAAAAGAAAAAACAGCATTAAAAATGTTGTCAGATGTCACTTATGTTTAAGATGCAAAATACTCTCTCAAGTATATATATATTCAAAAAGTATAGCTGTATAAAATGTCACCAGAATTTACTTATATTGAAGCCAAACAAAGACAAATTTAAAAAGAATGCAAGACTACTAAAAAGTTCATATAATTTATACTAGTTAATTTATTTTTATAAGTACCATATACAGATTCCAAAGCACACACTAAGGTCAAAAGGCATCCTGACAATAAAATATACAGAATTAAAACACACAGCAATCTTATCATGAAAAGAGAAAAATGGAAGAGTAATATGTAGAAATAAAATGTTAATTTTCTTGTTATATCACGGGAACAGAAAACCAAACACCGCCTGTTCTCACTCATAATTGGGAGTTGAACAATGAGAACACATGGACACAGGATGGGAAACAACACATAGCAGGGCCTGTCAGGGGGTGGAAGACAAGGAGATGGAGAGCATTGGGACAAATATCTAATGCATGTTGGGCTTAAAACCTAGATGACAGGTTGATAGGTGCAGCAAACCACCATGGCACAAGCATATGATGTAACAAACATGCACGTTCTGCACATGTATCCTGGAACTTAAAGTAAAAAATAAAAATTTGTTATATGACAATAAAAGATGTTGCTTAAATCTTGATGTTGATAATTAGAAAAACTTTTTTAAAAAATAAAACAGAGACTAAATTCATTTCTGAAAATTTCTAAAAAGGTAGAAATATTACATGGTTTGTAGAGTGAAAATAAAAAAAAAAATAGAAAGCTTGGATATCATGAACAGAAAGTATTTCCAGCTAAGCTCTTCTCTATTAAGAGCAAAAGTTTAGAAATCGGTTCAAAAAATAAAATATGATTGTAGGAGTGTATAAGATATAAAAAAGAAAATTTCAAAATAAGAGATCGGCAGCTGAGAAGGTTGCGGAGGAAGAAGAGAGCTAACATTTTTTGAGTTCATCTGGGGGCTTTACTTTTTAATATTTTATATCCCATGTTTTCCTTCATTATGCTTTACTACTTTGCTTTATTGGAGCCCATCTTCCACAGCTCTACCAAATTAAAAAAAAAAAAAACATAAAAATATCAAAATTTCTCTTTAACATCCCATTTTTGAAATGTCTTTATTCAACATTATCCTTGAGCTATATTTGTTTGGACATGAATCTTTCTAGATGGCAGTAGAAAACAAGAAGACTGTGGGAAGCAGGTCTTAGAAAAGCGAGAAGAAAGAACAGCAGAAAAAGAAATAAGAGATCAGAGATAATTTTTAAAAAAGAATTGTTAGAATATTTGAGTATTTGCAAAGATGTCTAAGCATTTAGAAAGATTATGACTGGCATGTCATGCATCTGTAAGAACATGAGATAATTGAAACAATTAGAACACTGAGATAATGAAAAATAAGGCAATTATTAAATCCAGAAAACAAAATTGAAAAGAAATTTTAATTAATATGTTATTTGGCTTAGCTCTTCTTATATTTACATAGTCATAGTAGTGTGAAAAATTGTGCTGTTGTGATCTAGCAACACGAAGGGGATAGGGGATGGCAAGAGGAATGCAGAGCAGCAAATGCCTTGGCTACTGAAAGAAGTAAATAGAGAATCTCAATATAGTTGAGCATTTTAATAACCAGTCATAAATACAAGATTTTTTAAAAAGAACTCTGACTGAAAAATTTACTTTTGAGATTCTGCACTAAATTAGTAAAAATGTTTATATTTTTTGAATTAAAATAAAACCTTATTGTAGATAATAATTTGAAAATAACTGGAGCCCTGATGGCTTAGACACAAGTCCTGAAAGGCATTTGTTTCATTTTGCTAACTTGAAGGCAGGTTTCTGTTTTTATAAGGTTTGAACTCTATTAAGAGATCAGTTAGAAGTACTTAAAGTTTCAAAAGCTTTCTTTCATGATGCTATTTTGTATGTTAACACGATAAACATGTGATAAAATTTTAGTCTTTGTCATCAACACCAAATCTACCAATATACCTACAGGCATGTCTTAATCTTCTGCCAGAAGATATTACATAAGAACAGTGACATCATTAATTGCTGACTTTTCCTTTCTAGTTACTGCGTGAAGTAATACTTGGTTGGATGAAGCTCAGTTAGAGAAATATTATATTTGTATTTCAGTTTGAAGAATGACTGAGAGGAAATTACCCATCCTTGAGGACTATCAAATCAATATATTTATCATTTAATAATATTGCCTTTAATAATATCTCCCTGGTATTGGCTGAGGGTGTTAGTAGAAATAATTGAATTCAGTCACATATTTTAAAAGGGATATGCAATCGCATTCTTTCCAGAGAAAAACTGTACTTTAGGTAGACACTGGGAGAATATATGTATTTAGTGACTATAAACAGAAGACACTTTAACCAGAAGAGCTGGCTAGATGGAAGTCACAGTCTATTTAAATTAAAATCACCATTATTATTTGTTTGTTCATTGGTTTGTTGGTTTAATGAATGAACAACTACTATAATGACAGTCAGGGTTAAGTTCTATGTTGAAAGAGCTTCTCTCCAACAGTTTTTTTTTTTTTTTTTTTTTTTTTTTTTTTTTTTTTTTTTTTTAATTTCAATCCTCCATGAAAGCCTTTGCAGAATATTGAAATAATTTGTCAGAACTGGATGTGCTCAGTAACCCAGGCAGTGAGGGCCTGCAGCGAGGCTTCTCATCAGACTAAATGAAAACCAATGTTTAGAAGAATGAAATTGACTAGAAAATAAGTATGCTTTTCAAAAAGGACTACATTGTGTTTTAAATAGCTACTGAAACAAGCTTAAAATAATCGAAAAATGTGAAGTATCTGTTGGGCAATTTAACAAATTAATACTTTTACTATTTGCCTTATATGATTTAGAGAGACATATGTCATCTTAAACATGCACAGGAAAGCAGGTATTTTATATCCACAGTGGTGAGATTTCTATTTAAAACACTATAGTTTCAAAATTGTATTAACTGTTTTCAAACCTTAAAAACAACATTTTATATTACTATTTGAATAATAACCTTTTTCTGAAAAGTAAAGAATGACCTTTTACATTTCAATTATTAAGGCATACTAATATCACCTGCCCACTTACACAGAGCTGTCACATTCAGTGTAACTGGTTTTCTAATTATTTTTATTGAAAGTTAACTTTTAAATTTTATATTATATGACAAAAATATTGAGGTAGAAAATTTTCATAATGCTTCAGGCAATTTTTTAAGACTTTCGGTATCATATACAGTTTCTGCTTCAGCAACTGTTGGTACCTTTTTAAGATTGTCAAGATAGAATCCGTGAACATATATAACAAAACCTACATCTTTTATTGAAAGACCATATAACTTGCATTCCTTGATGGATTAAAGAAAGCTGTATCATAAATTGTTCAAATTGAGCCTCTGCTACATAGCTTACCCAAATCATAGCTCTGCCATTTGCCTCTTATGACAGGATAAAAATAAGAGTCTTATAAAAACAAAATAAAGAAGATGGTCTGTCATTCTTTCCTAGGAAAATATTTGTCAAGAACCCTTCAAAAATAATTGGGAAGAAAATGTGTTAGGTTCCACAGCCCACTGACTCATTTTAAGGTGCATCTGAGCATGTTAAAGAATGGTATTTTTCTTATGATCAACCTCATTGCAAAGTGATGTATTGACAATTTTTTTTCATACTTGCTTTAAAAGAATTAGTTTGTCTGATTTTAAGTCTACATATTTATTCCATTAAAAAAACTTAAATTTTCCCTAGGCTGATTTTCAAAGTTCTAGTCTGCATATTTTATTGTTAAATTCATTGCTCCATGGTTCATTCTGACAAATATCGTTTGGAGCTCCATTCTATTTTAGATAAGTTTAATCTATTTTTTAGTTTTTAATTTCTATGCTAAGTAAATAGATACATTCCTCTGAGAATATGATTCTAACATGCATAATTTGTCTGTAAAAGGAGTTGTCACATCTCAGTCAAACAATAACATTCATCAGTCTATCTTATTTGTATACTTAATTTATCAACTGTGATCCATAGCAGCTCAGAAACACACTTTTTCACCTTTCTCCTACAGTGCCTTGCATATAACTCAATATGAGTTTATTAAGTGTAATACATAAATATATATATGATTTTTTTCATAGAGCTGTGATTTTGGAGATAAATTTATATTATATTAGGAATGTAGTAGCTCATTAAATTTTAGCTATCCTCTTTGACCAGATATATTATCACTTTTTGATATAAAGTTTTATTAACAAGAAGGCTAATTTTGTTAAATGAAAAGCACTTCCAAGTTCAGATATTTTTATTTGTTGTCATCTAATTTTACAATCATCTACTTTCGGTCAGTGTTAACAACTTCTAGTAGAGTGTGTCTAGGAATAACAATATGGCTACCAATCTAGGAGACATGCCTGTTAAATTCTGTTAATTCACTATTAACTCCCTTAAACCATTAGGTCTGTCCCATCTGCTGTGAATTCTATTGTTTCAATAACATCTGTTAACTGCCTAGTACAAATGTACAAAATGCCCTACTATTTAGAAGAAGCAAGAGGATATAATGCAAACGGATGAATGAGACAGGTTCTTCTCAGTAGCATATTTTCACATCATCTGTTTTTCAAATACTGGGGCCAAAAGTTAATAGGCAATTATTTTTAACCAAAAAGAAAATCTCCCCTGAAATTAACTTTTACAGTATGATTCCAGACAAACCTAACTTGCTAAAATAGAAGTATAGTACTTCCTAGGACTACATGAATAGCACAATAAATACGACATAGTAATTATTTAATGAGTATTTACCTCAATATGGAAATACTATTATTAGCCTAAGCACTCAACTGATAGTCAAAATTCCTGACTTTATTCTCTAACTGGATTGCATTTTCAAAGAAAATGTTACCTTGCAATTTTTTCTGTTTGGTTAGTATTGATTTATAAAAAGCTTTAGTGACATTGAGATTCATAATTATAATAGTTTAAACAAGATAGAATCATCTTTCTCTTTTAAGTAGCAGTCCAGAGGTGAACATTTCAGAACCTCAAAAATGACTCTGCCATCCTCAGCGTTTAGGTTTCCTCTCTGCATCTATAGTGGCCGATCCACCTCTCACTTTCCCTATCAGCAGAAAAAGGAAGCATATGGGAAATTTAAAATGTGTATATTTGAAGGACATAGTTGAAAATGCAGAGCTCACATCTTTTCACATTACATTGGCCAGTATTTCTTCATTTGGCCATATCTACCTTTAAGTAGGTTGGGGGAAAAAAGGTCTAGTTAGGAATGGGTAAAGGGGTTTTAAATTGAGACTATTAATATCAAAGGAAGACCAATGGAAGGAGTGCCAGTGGACAAGCAAAAGTCTTTGTCACATTGTGTTCCTTACCTGTATAAAGCAGGTCATATTAATACTTTGTATACATATTAGTTTATTATTGAGTAGCATTAAAGTAGATTAAATGATAAAGAGCATAGTCAAAATCCTAGGATTTTTCCCCTAATTTGAGTACTACTGGTTACTTTAAGTTTCATTTTGGTGAAGATGCTGTTTCTATGGATGTCTTGAATGCCTCCTTGACACCAAATTTGGCAAATGATGGTTTTAAGATTTTCATCCTCAGAAGCATGATTCCTCTTATTTATTTATTTATTTAATTTATTTATTTATTATTTTTTGGTAAATTGTCATGAACAAGTTAGGCTAAAATATAATAATAAATAATAATATAATCATATATTTAGATATATCCAAGTTTCCTTATCTATCCATACTTTTAATCATATATACAATTAAAATGTTATAATTTTTAAAAAATTTAGTTTAATTTAAAATTTTAGAATTTAATTCTTAAGTAATAGTTATTGGTTACCTCCTCAGTGCCATGTGTAATGTCAAATGTAATATCACTCTAGGACAATGGAGAAAATAGGAATTAATTATGTTGGGGTGGCATAGCAGACTTCCCATAAAGGCAATTGCTAAAATACCCAAAGATAAGATTGACAGGTCAGCATATGTTTGACAAATGGATGAAGGTGTAGCTAAAAAAATGCATGGTAGAAAGAAAGCATTCTAAGCAGAAGAAGCTACTTTGACAGTAGTATTCCTGGTTGAAATTTTATGGTATCTTGGAAACAATGAGTTTAATATATACATTGGATGCACATAATATATGGTGCTTAGGGAATACTGAAGAAGGAAAAACAATTCTCTCTCTACAATCTCAGTTCCCTTATATTTCTGTACTTTCACCTTTCATATATCTGATGGACAGACCTCTGTGTTGGATAAGCAGGTGGAACTGAGGTAAATAAATGATTTTTCATATACTTCTCCCTTTTCTAAATCTTTGATGCTTTTCAAAGCAACAACTGGTGTCCTGTTTTCCTCTTTACCTCCTTCAAATCTGGAAAATCTGCTAGCATGATCTATGCAAAATATAGATTTTTTTCTGTGTACATTTGATGCTTAAATTTTGCCCATCACTCTAGTGCACAGAGGATAAAATCCAGGGCTCTTTATAAGAAGTAAAAATATTTCCATTTTTCTCACAGTTGCTGACTTTAGAACCTTATTTTTAATGTCTCCCTAACCCCTATTTTGTCTTACAACACTTATCTCTGAGGATCCACTGTCAATGCATTCATTGTGTTGTTTCCTCTGTCTTGTTCCCTCATCAGCTGAAGACTGTTCAATATTTATAGACACCATCTTTATTATGTTATATTCAACCATCATCTTTTCACTATTTTATCCTCAGTAGTATACACAAGGCCAGTAAAATATTAAGCACAAAATAAGTAATGGTTAAATGTTGAATAAATGCTTGGAATGCCGGAGCATTTTTAATTCTTGGAAAATTTAAAGACAACTTGCATGACTATTTCCCAGAGATGAGAAAAAGGACAGTTCAAACTGGTAACTTAACTAAGTAGCTCCTGAGTTCTGGTTTGAACTTGAAGCTATATTTAATGTGTAGTAAATATTTCCTCAAATTGTTTCTCCAGGTGTGACAAATGGTTATCCTTTTTTATTCTTCCCCATTCTAGAGTGAGTTTTCACTAGCAAATAATGGAAAAATTAGTTTTGCGTACATATGCACATACATACACACATTGTTGTTCAATTAGCAACAAATGGAGTGCTGGTTTACCAAATTACATAAGCAGACAAAAATTCTCTAATTACGTTTATTATGGTTTAATGTTGTCTCTATATTGACTACACATTGCATAACTCAATGTGGAATGGCATAAAGAAAGAAATGAGCTAGAGGGTTGGACACAAACCACTTTCTGAAACTAGGAAATAACAGATAACATACATCTGGAAGAGTATTTGCTAGAGCGTATGTAATTTGGACCAACATGATAGTGATTTCTAATCATGCATTATGAATTGTGAAACTTAACAACGAGAGTTTGTAGTTTGGACCTTGGACCAGGAGGAAGGAAGGATCATGTAAGAAACAAAACACCCAGGAGATCATCCCTCTATGAGGGAACAGCAAAACAAGAAGGTTAAAGGAGATACTTAGTTGGCATAGCATTTTTGTTTAAACCTATGCAGTGGAGTGAAACAGAAAGGCAAGACTGAAGTGGAGTAAGACATGTAACAAAAATACAGTAACCATATTTGCAACTTCTGACAAATATTGACTGATCAAAGAAAAACAGTTGTGGATTAAAAAAAATTCAGTAACTAGTGGGGCTTTCTTTTACCTCTGCTTCTTGCTTAAGTGCCTTCAACTTCCTGAAGTAGATCATAAGTTGAAATCTCAAAATGCATACAGAAGGAAAACATATACAGAATATGGCATAGACTAATTCCCCACAAAATTCCTATGTTGAAACCGTATCTCCAAAATGATGGTATTGAGATATGGGGCTTTTAGGAGATAATTGGGTCATGGGGGCATCGCTCTCATGAATGGGATTATAACCCTTATGAAAGCATCCTTCCCCTTTCTTTCCTCTTCGTGAAGTCACAGCAAAAAGATGGCTGATTATGAACCAGGAGGTGGGCACTCACTATACACCAAATCTATTGGCACCTTGAGCTTGGACTTCCTAGTCTCTTACTTCCAAATCTCTGTTGTCTTTGAGAGCAACAACTGGTATCCTTGTTATGAGGAACTATCGGAAATAAATTCCTGTCATTTATGAGCCACCCCCTCTATGGTATTTTTGTTATTATAGCCAAAAAAGGCTAGGACAGAATGTAGTCCAATACTCTTAACAGCAGACAGCCAATCTGTAACTTGTTTTTCACTTCCTTCAGAATAAGGAAGATAAGGAATCAATAACAAGCCTTCAATATAAATTAAATAGAAATAGTCAATATCAAAGATTAACTTGAGGTAACCAGTTGTCATGGAAGATTCAAAACATAAATCGGTTTTACAGATATTAATTAATGTATGAGTCAGAGAAAGGTCATCCACATTAGTCTTCAATGAATAACAAATTCAGATGATACTATTCCTGATCAGAAAAATGCTAAATCAATAGATGTTGAAATGTTGAAAAAATAAATACCAATTCAGTAAGAGAACCATTTACATATCTTTGCAAACATAACTTTGTAAATATTAATAAAGAATATACTTTAGAAGAACTGCTTCAATAATTTGATGAAGGTATTTAAAAAAAAATAGAGCAATGCTTTGCATCTAGGGAAAACCAAGAACTTAAAAATTTTACTTAAGTTAATATCAAAAAAGATGATAAAATACAAAATAAGATTAACAAAAAAGCTGGTAAGCTTTGGGTTTTAGTTTAATACTTATTTTTTAGTAGACTTAAAAATTTCTCTTACTCTAAATTAGTTTCTAGTGGTATTCGTTTTTAGCAAGCAAATTATTTATGTATGTAATTATTTATTGTTTGCCTCTTGCAATAAATTATGAACTTGAAGACCTATATCTAATTTGCTCATTATTCAATGAATGTAATTTTTAAAAATCATATAGTACATGCCCTATAAATATTTAATTAAATACATGGTTAATGTGGAAGAGAGACAGCATTCGTAAGATATATTTGTTGATTTTTATATGTATACGAACTGGGAAAACACTTAATAGCTTGCCAGCAGTTCAAGATATAGAATTAAGTGAACATTTGAGTGCCCTCTTTTCTAAAATATAGTTGAAATTATAGTTAACTAGAAAGGATAGAATTATACACCCAGAGACAATCTCTGCCTTCACTGTCAGCAAGAGCAAAGAATGGCACAGAGCGCAGGGGCAAAAGTGTGCAATTATTTAATAAACATGTTTAAGAGAGTTGCTCCACATGATAAAATTTGTAAAAGCAAAGGAAATGGTAGGGGCAAGGGGAGAGAAAGAGGCATAAAAAACGATAGAGAGAGAGCAAGACAGAGAATATATTTGATTGATTGTGACTTTCAGAACATTCTTCATATAGCAACAAATGAATCATGATTGAAGTCTCACCTCTTGATTATGCAGCAAATTATGCATAGTAATTCCTATATATAATACTTGTTTCCTTTTTTTCAGATTATATGATAAACTCATAGACCCCATGTAATAACAATATTACCCTGTACTCAGCATAGATATCAGAATTTCCTCTAGGTATTTTAAATTAGAAATAACTTAATACATGTTACTCAATAAAATATAACGATAACTGGAGGAGTAGATTGTAGTTGGCACATACATGTTTTATTTCCAGAACATGATCAAACTGACCTCAGGCTAGTTAGCCACTCTCAAATGGGGCAATGTAAAGTAATTTATAGCAATAGGAGAGATAAATGGAAGGGTGCATGAAGTTATGTCTTAACTTTGTATAGTAAGAAAATATTGTTCAAACTGAACAGAAGAAGAAGAAAAGATTAGAATGCATTTTTTAAAGTTATAAATGTCACAAGATAAAAACCAAAAATGTTAATAAAGCTCCTAATCAGGTAGAAAGTTAGGAGAAGTAAAATGATGAATAAATAGGTTAATTATTTTATGGTAGAGAAGCAAATAATATAAATTAATTTAGTCATCAAACTATACAAAAGAGAGGGTTTTTTATATTATTAAGAGTTTAGGAAAAACACATAAAGACAAAATCCAGAAATAATTATAAGTAGTTGCCTCTTCAAAGTGTAATTATAAATGCTGCAAAATGGGGGCCTATGATTTCTGCTTTCATGGTTGCCAAACTATGATGGTTGGTTTATTATAACATTTATGTTGGATTTTGATATTTTCAGTACAAATGTTGAAGTGTTAACACAAAACTTAAGGATTAGAGATCTGTGTCAATGACAAATATTTAATGAAAGCTCAGATATTTTGTGTAAATATTAAATAAATGATGACATGTTAGGATAAAATAAACTGCTGAGGTTCACTACTAGAAAATGAGTCAATCTTCATTTTCACCTTTGCTTTTAAACTAACATGAAGAACATATTGGAGAAATCCTTCAAGAGTTTTAATGAAACCACATATCTCACTGAGAAGAGGGTTGTCATATCTTAGAAGTATACACACTCAGAGGTGTGCATAAAACAGTAACAATAGTCTTTGCCTTTAAAACTATGTAAGCATTAGACACATTAACGAAAATTCAGAAAAAAGTTTCAGAAGAAGGGTTTTTCCCATTTTCAGGCTAGAAATTAGAGACTACAAATTGTGAACACATTTTTCTTAAGAATGTTGTAACAATAACATAAACATGTAATACTAAGAAAGGGAGAGAACAATAAAACTTTTACAGAAAAAAACTGAAAAAACTATTTTAAAAAAATCATTTGATTTATGTCATGTATATAATCACATAGAGAGTATTAATCTTTCTAACTTTTAAAATCTTGGGAAAAGTAATTTTAAACATGGAATTTTATTGAGTAGTTCTAGTAAATTTTGAAATGTCACAACTGTCATAGACAAAGTCTTTTTTTACTTCAATGAAATAACAATAAAAAACATATTTTGGACATTGGATTAAAACAAATATAATTGCTAAAGTATTAATTATACTTTCTATGTTTCAGTTTTACTTTTGAAAAATTTTACTACATTTCACATAGACACACCTGATATTCAATAAAATAATTTGGTAGCCACAAATATTTAGCACTAATTTTTGTTATTTGATTTTTGTTGTTGTTAAATCCTTGCAGTCTGTGTGCTGCTGACACACAAACGGCGTGGATTTAACAGGAAAAAAAAAAAAAAAAACAGACATCTTTCAATGTAAAACTTGAATATTCTGTATATGAACATACTAATATTATGAGTCTATGGAGAAGCATAATGGATTTTGCTACTTCATCTCACTGAAAACATTTATTACAAAGTAAGTTCAAATACAGTTAAATCTCAGAAATTACAAAGAATGAACATGTAATTGCAGGAAAGCCAATAAAGCTAGCTTTTAGTGTTGTTTCACTGTAATTTTTTGTATCTGATAGAATGTATGTCATAGTCCATAGTTGCAAGCAAGTCAGGCAATTTAAAATATATATCAATTGTGAGATAAGGTCCCACACTTGACATGCTTGACAAGGAGGAAATGCTGGCACGCTACACAGAATGCTTGAAAGAAAATGATGCATGTTTTATTTATGATTAAGAAATCAAAAATATTTCTTGCCCATGTGCTCAGATTCTTGGAAGCAGGTAAGAACCAGTTCTCCAGATATGAGATCATGAGTTAATCTTCTTATTTGAAAGTGCATGTACAAATAAAATATATATTCATATGTATCATCTATAATATATACAGAGAGAGCAAGATAAACCCCACTCCCATCCACAGGTTTGATTTTCTTCTGGAGCCCTGTGATCTCAGATATTTGGCAGAAAGTTCCAGATAACAACTCCAAAATGTACAAATTCACTATATTTAAAGCTCTCTCTCTCTCTCTCTATATATATATATATACACACACACACACACACACACATACACTCATATATAAGGTAAGTATTCAGTAGTTTTCTGACATAGTAACATGCTAAACATTGATTCAATTTTGTAATATTAAATATGTGTAAGATTCTTCTCAAACAATACTCAGAAACAAATTATAATAAAGCCTAGTATGGCAATTGTAGCTCCCCTAATAGCATTACTAAGTTATTTTTCATTCAGATTATAATGCGGTTCCTTAATATTCCAGAGGATATACATTGTTTTTTCCAAATAGGAAATATAATACATTTTATTGAAAATAATATTTTTTAATATTTGATGTGATTATGAGAGAAATAAGTGAACAATGAGTACCAAATACAGAATTAAAAATGATCATTAGAGATATATAAGCAACTTGATACATCATTTCAGAATACATAACTAATTATGATATAAAATTAATAGAAAACTCAATATTTGCTACTGAGAAAAAGCATTTTTGATGCATCAGTGTTCATAAACAATACAATAACAAATGATAATGAAGCCTAATACATTATAGTATTCTAATAATCAATCTAAAAGGTAACATATAGGATATTTTCCATGACATTAAATGTCCAGGTTGTGAAAGTTTACACAGTATACCACTATTCATATTTGTAAGAAAAAGAAATAATATTGGGGGCATGATATGTGGTGAGCACTACTCTAATACATAGGAATGAGGAAATGATAAAGACAAAGTCCTTGCTCTCTTAGAGCTTGTAGTCTCATGAAGACAATTTGAAAAAGATTTATCAGTATATCACTTGGGTAATGGAATAGAGAATAGAGGTATAATCATAGGTAATTCACAAGAGGCTTTTCTAGGGAGATTGTATTAATATTTGAGCAATGACTTAATCTATTTGTGTTATTAGGGTGTGTGAGGTGACAAATACTTTGAAAGAAGGGATAGCTGATGATGATCTTCAAGACTGAAGCAAATACACCTGGTGCAGCAGTTCAGCTAAAGGCATTCAAAGAAATGGCAACTTCAAATGCAGTCATTGTAGTATGACAATTATTTATGTTACTAGAATTGAGCTTATCATTTGGTGTGCCTAAGTACAGGTATGGAATTTTGAGAGAGAAAGTTAGAAAGGGAGGTTGCAGTCAGATGGTCAAGGGCATTTTGTGATATTCTAATGATTTTTTTCTTTGTTAGTCTAACATTAGAATCAATGATAGGATCAATATTTTAACAACTTAGGAAAGAAAATATATGACTTGAGAGAAAACCCTGGAAGATCACTTGCAAGATTATTTTGGGTACCTGAAAAGTTGCGTATTAGCATTTAATCATAGTGAAAATGGTAATAAAGAAGATAAACAGGTTTAGAAGAGATTTTTATAAATAGGACATTCATGACTATATAACTTACCTGATGGGGAAGCTAACAAACAGGAAAATGCAAAGATAACTGGGGAACTATAATGAGGATAATTAGGTAGATAATATAATTACATACAATTATCAGTATGCTTTGTGCTTTCTTAAATATCTTTAGATATGCATTCCCAACATAAATACATTTTACTATTGACCTGGTCTTTAGTGTGAAACCAACATGAACATATCAGTAGAATGACACTTTAAAATCTTGTGAGAAAAAAATAATGAGGTATTTACAAATAATCCTAAGAAACTATACAGTATGAAAGTTTACTTAAAGGAAGAAAAACATGCAATATAAGTTCAGAAGAGGAAAATAAGTATCTGAAATAAAGGTAGCAAGGAAAGTTTAAAAGTGGAAAGTAAGGATTATCAATGTTTATTATCTGCTATTCACTTTACAGTTAGTATTATTGAACTTTAACACCAAAACTTCACGAGACAGTGAGGAGAGCCTCTTAAACAATTCTACATAACAGGCCATAGTCATCACAAAATTCCAGGTGGCAACACTTTTTTTTCACTTGTACTCTAAAGAGATGTACGTAAACATCTGTCAGTAGCTGAGCCGAATACATCAAGGCTTCCATGGCCCAATCCTAAGAAATGATTTGTATAAATGTACAAATTCCTGTAACAAAGGCTAATAGCAAAGACACGATGTGCTCCATAGTAATTTTCTATATCAAGACAATTTTTGCATGCATGATATAGTACAATAGTTTTATCAGAGAAGAGAGTTAGCCTAACAAGGCCCTAGATGTGAAAAGAAAAATTATTGTTTCATGATTTCAGTCATTTCAGGTGTAAAAGAGGCCAGGTTAATGTTGATGGCAGAGATAACTTGTTAAGTATATAAATTAGGAGTCTACTAATAAATATGTGATGAGGACAGTCATGGGTAAACCCAGTGAGAATTTGTACTTTTATTTTCATATTTCTTTAGAAGAAGTGTTTCTAACTTCTTTCATACTGTTCAGTATTGCTACAGGGACAGTGCTCAGTCTTAGCTACAGATTAGAAAACAACTTGAAGTAAAATTAATAACTTTAAAAGTAATAACAAAAACTGTAATTACTTTCGCACCAACCTGAATAATTAGATTATCCATTAACTATCATTTTTAATAAAGCCATCATGATTTACTTATATGGAAATTAAGCAAATTATTATTTCATACCTCATTATGTTTACCCGAAGTGGAGTGGGAGATTATATTGGCATTATGTTCTAAAATCCAGATGTAGAAAATTAATCAGCAGTGATTATATTTAAAAACTTACATTATTAAGAATATTTTAGCATATCTTCACTAGCATTTCTCATCTGTTTTTTGTTTTTTGTTTTTTTTTTTCTGCAGTCTGTGTAATTCCACCCATGCTACCTGATTGTGAAATAGATATGACCCATTACTTTATGGATTTGCAGCACCATAATTTAATAGCAAAATGGCCTAATATCATATGCCTTGATCAATTGAACACTTTTTTTCTAAAGGAAAAAAATAGTAGGATTAGTCAAAAGAGCTCTAATGGGAAACATGAGTCACTTTAAAAACTTTTGTTTGTCGTTTTGTTTAATGCCAGACAAACCAAGATTTTTGTTTCATGTAACACATTTTTATTACAAACTGATTAAATTACATGCAAAGAAAGAAAAAGAGTAATCTGCTTAAAAAATGTAAGAACCTAATTAAAGTGTTGATGCAGTATACTGCTTTCTTCCTTAGTTTATAAGTTTTCTGTTGCAATTACAACAAACAGTGGCTTAAAAAATCATTTATTATGTTTCAGTTCTGGAATGGGTCTCCTTTGCCAAAATCAAGGATTTGGTAGGGTTCCGTTCCCTGTGGAGGCTCTAGGGTCAATACATTTTCTTGCCTTTTCCAACTTCTAGAGGTGAATCCTATCCCTTGTCTCATGGTTGCATTCCTCCATCTTCAAGCCAGCAATGGCTGATAGAGTCTTTATCATACTGCACATTCTAATTCTCTACTTTCATTTTCATATCTCCTTCTCTGGCTGTTTTAAGGACCCTGTGATTACATTTGGCCTGTCTGCATAATTCAGTATAATTTCCCCATCTAAAGGTCTTTAAGTTAATTGCTTTTGCAAAATTCTTTTTTCCATGTTAAAGTAACATATCCATAAGTTCCAGGGATTGGGACATGTATATCTTTGGTAGTTTTTATTCTGTCTACTAGTGTTCAAGGTATATTCATTTCTCATGTGTACTGGAATCAGAAAAAAAGACAATGAAAGTCCTTAGGGAGAGAATAAATATAACTAATTTTATATTTTCAGCGAAGACTTTGGTTGCAATGTTGGAGAATAAAATAAAGAATGGGAAAGAATTAGAAAGCCATTGCAGTCATCCAGATGAGAAATAAGTGTTGTTTAGACTAGAGTGACAGTATTAAAGATTGTCTTAGTCCATTCAGGCTGGTATAACAAAATACCATAAACTTGGTAGCTTAGAAACAACAGGAATTTATTTCTCACAGTTCTGGAGGCTGGCAATTCCATAGTCAAGATGCTGGCAGATTCTGTTTGTGCTGAGGACTCACTTTCTGGTTCATAGAGGGTGTCTTATCACTATGTCCTCACACAGTAGAAAGGGAAAGGCAGCTTTCTGAGGCCTCTTATAAGGGCTCTAATCCCATTCATGAGGACTCTGTTCTCATGACCTAATCGCCTTCCTTCCACAGGCCCCACTTTCTAATACTACCTGGGGATGAGTATTTTAACATAAGAATGTGGGGGAGACACAGGCATTCAGGCTATAGCAAAGATGACTATAGGAAACAAGCTACAAATGTAGGGAGTTATTCAGGAATTCAAGTGAGAGAATTCGTTATAGGATTGAATGAGGTGCACAAGTAAAGTGGAGATATCTCAGATGACTATGTGGTTTCTTTAGCAAATGTATTTAGAAAATGGAGGGTGATATAATTCAGTGGGAGAGGGAACAATGAAGAAGGACTCAAAGAGATCCTGATATCTGTTTTATGTATGCTAACCATGAGTCATCTTGCAGGTATTTTGCAGCATTGAAGTTCTGAGGTGACATCTGGGATAAAAATGCAAATTTGGGAGTTATCGGAAAACATGCCCAAGGATGAAAATTGCTTTAAAACAGGAAGTATGCTAAAAAGATATTAGGGCCTTAGACCAAATATTTAGGAAACTGAGCATTAAAAGGCTGGATAATATATGTCAGGGCAACAAAAGGATATGGGGATGAGAGCTCAAATTGGTAGGAAGAAACCTAGAAATACATTTCCATACAAAAACAACAGGTTGCCAAAGGAGAAGTCAACAATTATGAAAGTTGCTGAAAAATACTGTAAGGTAATTGAAAAATTGTCAATGAATTTGTGATATTAAGATTATTGTTTTCCTAAAAAGAAATGCTTCTGTAGACCTGAAATCATGGTGGATTAGGTTAAGTAATAGCAAAGTTTGAGGAAATGAAGAGTGTTGCTACATTTTTGATAAGTTTGAGTTTTCAGATGTGATGGAATGGATGGCACCTGCTGGAGTGATTATGTTAAATACATTTTTTATATGTCAAAAAATATTGAGTATAATTCATGAGAACAGGACCAGCTTCATGAGCATAGGAACTGTGCAACTAAATTAGGCTCCATTCTCAGAAGTTCCCCACATTGGTTTAATGCTTTGCTATTGCCCTCTTGATATTATTATTTTTATCTTTGAACTCGTGATTTGTATGCAGAATGTGATGTAACAACAAACATATGCCAGGGGTTTGGAAACTGTACTTACATAAGGTCCTGCCTCCTGCTGGCTCTTAGCTACCCCAGAATGATTCAATCAATCATTTTCCTACTGCCTGGGTTCTTCTGGGTCCTGTATTCCAGGCAATCACCAGATAAGTTTTAAAGGAGGCCATCATTCTGCTGTCAACCTCTGCCCTTGTGGGATTTTCGATGTAATCACAGGGAGTGTTGAGATCAGGCTGTGCACTCTGGCACATCTCAGGTAGGATCTGGCAGTAGCAGCATGATTGGCAATAGGCTGGTCCATCTTTGTGGGCACAATTCTCTTGTGGCTTGTGACCCAGCTACCTGGTGAATCCAGATGTGGAAGTTTAAAGGCATTCGGTGTTCACAGGCCTCCTGCCATAGATTGTGGTGCCAGCAAATGGAAAGGAGAAATGCCAGGCTGTGAAGCATGTGTATGCAGAGGCTGGCACCAGGGGGAGCCTGGCAGCTATTGGGTTTGAGTAAGTTGGAGTCCCAAGTACTGAGTTCTAGGCAAGGTGCCTGGGTAACTGTGAAGATCTGCTGTAGTCTGGCAAGTATCCTCATTCTTACTGAGTATTGCTGTGTCAATGGAGCCCTTCCTGGATGGATTCCATGCCTGAGGGATCCTCTCTCCTTTCAATCTCTTGAGTCTGACTTGTATTTGTTAGTTCTGGTCTGCTGGAGCACAAGCAGCATGTTTGAAGACAAACTATGAAATACAAATTGTGTAACTGGGTGATTCTTCATACAATTTAACTGCTCTATTTGCATTTAAAGCTAGCGTTGCATATAAAAATGAATGGAATGGAAAAACTCGTACTAACAATTTAAATTTTTAATTTTTCTTTGCTTAAAACAATGTCAGAATAGCAAATACCATGAGAAGTCAGAAAAAGAACTTTTTAAAAGGGGAAAAACTTTGCATCTTGGGACCAAACACACTTCTCCCCACCTCTGATTTTGAACAAGGACCTCAAATGTTCATTTTGCACTAAGCCCTGCAAATTATGTGGCCAAACTGCATGGAAAAATCAAACCGTGAGCAAAAGCTTGTAGAGAAAGTAAATGGAATCATCAATTCTTATGAAAGATTCCTACAAAAGTTGGAAGATAAGAGGATAGACCTAAGACAGAAATATCAGGTTAGCTTTTTATGTATCCCATAACTTAAGAACTGAGCCAGGTACTGAATTTGGAGGATTGCTATGGAAGTCATTTAGAAAATGAAACTCTGAGACATAAAATAAATGAGGAATTACTACATAAAACTAGAATTGTGCAGTTTGTTAATTAGAACACCAAAGAAGGAAATGTTATCTTCTGAAGAGTTAAAAGGTTATTCTTCCACAGACAAGCAGCATAATATTAAATGAAGCATTTACTCGTGTTTACTTATCTGTTTTTAATTGGAAAATGTTTCACAAAATTAAAAATAGCTTAAGGTGTCCCAGCACTTTGTGAGGCCGAGGTGGGCGGATCACCTGAGGTCAGGAGTTTGAGACCAGCCTGGCCAACATGGTGGAACCCTCTCTCTACTAAAAATACGAAAATTAGCCAGGCGTCCTGGTATGTGCCTGTAGTCCCAGCTACTAGGGAGACTGAAGCAGGAAAATTGCTTGAACACAGGAGGTGGAGGTTGCAGTGAGCCAAGAGCACACCATTGCCCTCAAGCCTGGGGAACAGAGTGAGACTCTCTGGAAAAAAAAAAAAAAAAAAAAAGCTTAAAGTGAAACAATTAGTGATGCAAAAACAGAACAAAGAGAATCGAGACATCTAGATGGAACTTAGGGATTACACCTTACAAGGCATTTAGATGAGCTAATTACTTATTAGCTTACTCTGTTTAAGTTAGATGGAAGAAAAACATTCCCAAGAGTCAGATTTGTTAATTACTAAAATTAGGCATTATCAAATTGAAGTAAAATGTGTTTTAATCCAGATAGTCTCAAAGGGAATAGATATATTTCCACCTGGCTGGGATAATTCCTTTTATGCAATTCCATCACGTTGAAGTGATTAAATCTTTAGGCCATTATTAATTTTGTTTACTAAGTGTTTGTGCTCCTTTTGATTACGAATTGATTCATTTTAAGACCATTATAATTTTATGAAGGCTTTTTGTCTAATTGTTGTCCCATTTATACAACTAACTGTTATCAAATCCCTTTGGTAAGTATAGACTTTTTTTTTTTTTTTTTTTTTTTTTAAGTGGACTCTCGGCCAGGCACGGTGGCTCACACTTGTAATCCCAGCACTTTGGGAGGCCAAGGCGGGAGGATCACGAGGTCAGGAGTTCAAGACCAGCCTGGCCAATATGGTGAAACCCCATCTCTACTAAAAATACAAAAAAAATAAAAAATAAATAAATTATCTAGGCGTGGTGGCAGGCACCTGTAGTCCCAGCTACTTGGGAGGCTGAGGCAGGAGAATGGTTTGAACCTGGGAGGTGGAGTTTGCAGTCAGCCGAGATTGTGCCACTGCACTCCAGCCTGGGCAACAGAGCAAGACTCCGTCTCTAAAACAAAAAACAAAACAAACAAACAACAACAACAACAACAACAACAACAACAACAACAAAGGACTCTCCTGGGCTAATCTTTCTCAGTTTTCAGTTAGTGGATATTTAAGGCAAACATAAATGACTTCTAAATTTGTTTACACAAAACACACACACACAAGAATACACACACAAGAATACACTTATTGCAAACATAGAAAACATACACAAGTGTACACACACATACTGCAAACATAATCAAGTAAAATTATAATACTTTTGATACTTTCCATAAGCAGGTATTCATAAAGTAATTATGTGAAAAAACAAGATAGGGTAAACAGTAAAAATATGTTCATCTTTACAGAAATAACTTAAAAATATAACAATAATCACAAGATGAACAGGAAATGTACTTCCAGATTATCCTGAAAACTCATGAGGCATAGATGCATAATATAAATACTCCCCATTCCCCACCCACTTGTGTGACTGCTTGATTAATAATAGTGTATGTTCAATGGTGGCCTTCCTCTGTCTTGTCTGTGTTTTCATGATTTGTCTGCTCAGTGGTGACCACTGTCCTTAGATGTGTATTTAAACCCAAATTTGATGATCATGTAGAAGCTACTACTGACATAGCTACTAATCAATAATGTCCTGATGTTGCTGTATCAACCATTTATCTATTCAGTAATATTTATGGAGCATCTACATGTTCCAGACAAATAGGGATAAAAATGTGTCTACCCTCATGGAGCTTATATTCCACTGAGGGATATATATAGTAAATCAGTAAATACTTGCTATATATTAATGCTACATAGAAAGTAAAATATAGGTAAGCAAAAGTGTATGATGGGAATGTGGGGAGCTCTTTTAGACTGGGTGATATGGTAAGCCTTGCTGATTAAGTGACATTTGAGCAAAGACCTGCATAAAATGAGGGAGAAAGAATATCATAGACATAGAAACATGCACTATGTAGCAGTTGAAGTCTGGTTGACTTCATTAATTGTATACATTTCGGATTCATCCAAATTATTAAATGTATCAGAAATTTATTCAATTTTTATGATTACTGAGTGGTATGCCATGGAATGAAGATATGATAGCTTATTCTTTCATTCCTTACCATGAAAAATTTTGGTTGTTTCTTATTCAGATGATTATGAATAAAGCTGCTATATGAAATCACAGATAGGTTTGAGGGTGAACATAAGATTTCATTTTACTTGGGCAATCTGTGAGTGGGATTGCCAGGTTATATGGCAAACCTACTTTTAACTTTTTAAGGAACTGTCTAATTTGACTATACCATTTTGTATTCTCACCAGCAATATATGAGAGTTCTAGTTGCTCTACATATTTATCAGCTCTTTACGTTTTCGTCCTATTTTACTTTGTTTTCACTACTCTAATAATTGTGTAATGATATCACATTTTGTTTTCGGTTACATTTTTTTGAATGACTAATAATGTTGAACATCTTTTCAAGTGAGATTCTTTTATCTCCTTTGGTGAAGGCTCTCTTTAAGTTCTTACCCATTTTTTGTTTGTGTTGTTTCTTATTAATGAGTTCCAAGCGCTCTTTATATGTTTTAGAAATAAGTTTTTTACCAGATAGGTTATTTGTAAATATTTTTCTCCCAATCTGTGGCTTATCTTTTAATTCTCTTAGCAGTGTCTTTGAAAAAATTTTATTAGTATGAATTCAACTCATGCTATTTTTTTTATTCTATGATCCATGCTTTTGTTGAATCAAAGTATATTGCTGAGCCTGTTAAAGGCATTCTTCTTTGTTACCATGCTTCTCATTTCTATAAATTTTATTTTTCCTTATAATCTCCATCTCTCTGCAAAAATTACCTATGTATGTTGTTCACCTTTTATATTAAAGTAGTTAACATATTAATAATAGGTACTTTATATTCCCAACCTGATAATTCTAACTTCTGGGTGGGAGCTGAGACTGACTCTGTCTCTGGAACATATGTTGCTTATTCTTCCTTATTTAGGTGTCTCCCTTTTTGTTGTTGTTGAAAGTTGACGTCTTCTATAAAGCAGTGAAAACTGAGATAGATAGTAACTATCTATTTCTGGGGCCACACCTGTTTTGTGGTAGACCTGTGTTGTGAGTAATTGAATCAATCCAGCCAGTTGAGCTGAGTCTGGGATTTGTTGTTTCCTTCGTTGTTACCAATTCCCCACAGGCTTCACCTTCCTCTAGAGTCACCTTGTGCTTAGGATGGGGGATGATTTCCCAAGAGTGTTTTTCACAGTACGTGCCCTACCTTCAACATAAATAACTTCCTAAAGAGTTTATTGTTCCATGCTCTTTTGCCCCCCTCCCCAGTAGTAGATTGCTTATTATTGAATTTGTGGGCCTGATGGTGGAGGTGGTGGTGCATGGAGGTGGGCAAGTCAAATTTTGTTTTTCTAGTTTATTGTCCATCTTAGGTGTGAACTGTGCTCCTGTGTCTGGGGAAGAGCACTTTTTTTTTTTTTTTTTTTTGACGGAGTCTCGCTCTGTCGCCCCGGCTGGAGTGCAGTGGCCGGATCTCAGCTCACTGCAAGCTCCGCCTCCCGGGTTTACGCCATTCTCCTGCCTCAGCCTCCTGAGTAGCTGGGACTACAGGCGCCCATCACCTCGCCCGGCTAGTTTTTTATATTTTTTTTAGTAGAGACGGGGTTTCACCATGTTAGCCAGGATGGTCTCGATCTCCTGACCTCGTGATCCGCCCGTCTCGGCCTCCGGAAGAGCACTTCTTATTTATCCTGTCCCTCACTAAGAAGTATGAATTTTCTAATGGTTTCAGATCAGGACATTTTCCTCTCCTTCTTTTTCTCTGAAATCTAGTTGTTTCTTAGCCTGTTTCCTAATGTTGACTGGATTTGCTATTTTCTCATCAGTTTAAACCTTTAATTAGAGGTAAAGGAGAAACACCTATCTAGGAGAGGCTAGATGTCTTTCTCACTGAGGTTGCTGCTCATGCCCCTACCCCAGCACTCACACCTGAACAACATGAGGAAGACTTTTTCTGGTCTCCCCCAGATCTTTCTCATAACCACTTGATTAGTTCACGAAGAGTCTGAAAGGCCCCATGAATTTCCCTTGGGGGTACTGTTCCCATGGGCACCTGCTCGTTGTTTGCCCCAAAGAATCAAGGGTTTGTCTCCTATCTCCCCTTAATGTCACTCATCTTTGCTTAGCTTTTGTGTAAGTTCGATGTTTTGCAACCTCAGTGACTTGATGGATTTAATGGAAGTTGCAATTATAGAATAATCTACACATTACTGTTATTTTAAGGATGAGAATAAGGCACTTTCTAGCTTTCTAGATCTATATTAATTTACTAAAACTACCACAACAAATAAACTTGGTGGCCAAAAAAATTCTCAGTTTTGTAAGGCAGAAATCCAGACTCAGCAGGGTCTTGTTCCCTCTGTAGTTTCTAGAGGAGAACTCTTCCTTGCCTCTGCCAGCTTCTGATACTTTGACTGGCCTTTCAGTTATAACAGCATAACCCTAATCTTTACCTCCATCTTAACGTACTTTGTGCCTCTCTGTATGTTTTTCTTCTTATAAAGACATCAGTCATTGGATTTAAGGTCCATTCTGTGTTATGCCATTCTTGTGTTGCAATAAAGAAATACCCAAGACTAGGGAATTTATAAAGAAAAGAGATTTAATTGGCTCAAGGTTCTGCAAGTTTTACAGGGAGCATGGTGCTGGCATCTGCTTGGCTTCTGGGGAGGCCTCAGGAAACTTGCAATCATGGTGGGAGGCAAAGGGGGAGCAGGCACATCACATGGCAAAAGCAGGAGCAGGCAAGAAAGAGAGAGTGTGGATCTGGTCACTTTTATCGCTTCACCAGATCTCGAGATAACTCACTATCACAAAGACAGCAACAAGTCATGAAGGTTCATAACCTGCATGAACCAAATGCCTCCTACTAGGCCTGGCTTCCAGCAACAGTGATTAGAATTCAACATGAGGTTTGGGTGGAGACCTGAAATCCCAGGTGATTCATTTTGAGATCTTTTACTTAAGTACATCTACAAAGATACCAATTTCCAAATAAGGTCACATTCTGAAAGTTTAGGGGGTGTGAATCTTTGAAGGACATTATTCAATCCACTCCAACTTTGTAATACCTGAAATTTCACTGAAGCTTAAACTATTTAGTAAATATCTAACTGATTAGAACTTCTTCATAAGAACACAATTGGTATGTTTAAGACTAGTCCCATGATAAAAATTTTTATGTCAAAAATCGTTGGTACTACCTTACATTATTTTATTTATCCAACAAATATATGTTAAGAAGTTACTACATGACAGAAACTGTATTTGATGCTGTAGGTGTAGACAAAATCCCTGTTTTCATTGACCTTGATTTTGCTCCTTAAAGTATAAGTTTCTCTTATCAAGTTACATTTATTTTCTACAGTTTTGTTTAAAATGTTAGATAATTCAATATCTCCAATAGGAAAGACTTAGCTTTTTATAATTCCACGGAAAACATTAGTTCTTCTCAATTTTTGTTATTTTTATTTTGCTTATAGAAACGGAGAAATCTACTGACTTCAATTATTTAACAGAGTGATGGAATGAAACTTTTGTTTCATCTATTCTAAATTAAATGACCTCAAAAAAGGCAATTATCTGTCATTCTAGTAAGTAACATGTTTCCTAATGAACTCGTCATTCTAATTATCTTCACATTGACTTGGTTCCCAATCAGTTCTGAGGGCATTTTTCCTCATATAATCTAAAATAGCTGAACAAAAGCAATATATGATGTGTTTTAAAACCATTAAAGATAAAAGATGTTTTCAATCTGCAATGGTAAATAAGAAAAAGGCGGAACAGTGGATTGAAAGGTGGAATACTAATGTAATATTGATCTCAGTTTTTTAACTGTGGGTTAATTTCATCAAAACCAGAATGCTTTAAGTAAATCTAATATGCAACAAATATTATGGTATGCAGAGATATTTAATTCAACTCATAATTTGATAAAGTTTATACAAACTAAATATGCTAACATATAATTGTTTTTTCGTGCATAACAACTTATCTTATAGTGGTGAATAATTGAAAAAGAATAAATACATTAAGTGTTCACAGAAAATAAACCCATGCATCAAAGTAAGGTATGAATTAGATAACTGAGTTCTAAAATAACTTGAATTTCCAGATTTATGATTTTAGGTCTTAAAATACCTTATAACATGTGATGGCTTATATGTGCCTTTGTCTCTACTTTTTTCCACTTCTGACTCAGAATCAGTATTTTAAAGCAGAAAGTAACTGGCTTTAATTTAATTTAAATTTATTATTTAATAGACTAGATTCTCCATTAGAATAGATTAGGAATCCAATAATTAACTCACACTATGTGAAACTGTATTTTCCCCCATATACTTAGACTTGGTGAATTAAACTTTCTTAATGGTGTCAGTGCCAGTTTCATAATATCTGTGGCAACACTAATTCAAAATCAAAAGGACAAAATTGTGGGGGATTTTGGCTGTTGTATTTCATAATGTTTTATTAGGTTGTTGCAATAAAAATTGTCATTTTTGTCATTACTTTTAATGCACTCTTCTTACATTGCTTTAAAGAAATACCCAAGACTGGGTAATTTATAAAGAAAAGAGTTTAATTGTCTCATGGTTCTGCATGCTTTACAGAAAATATGGGGCTGGCATCTACTTGGCTTCTGGGGAGACCTAGGAAACTTACAATCATGATGGAAGGCAAAGGGGGAACAGGCACATCCCATGGCAGAAGGAGAAGGAGATGAAAATCACATGGCAAAACCACAATTACTTTTGCACCAACCTAAATAATTGCATGAACTGTGATAGCATGAGGAAGTGCAGATATATCTTTTTTGAATATTTTTGTTTGACTCTGTTTACCATATAAAGACTACAGCTCTATTAGAACTGGCTATTAGAGAGTAACTAGTTTACCCAGCAGGGTACTTCCTTTTCAGAGATTTGGCAAAATAATTTTGTCATATGAAAAATCTTAGAGTTTGGTATGTCTTGAACATTAGCCTTGAGAGTAACTGGTTTTATTTCAAAATCCTGATCCAAAATCTGGAGCCAATATCTTCATTAAACCAACTGATTTCGGATTAATAAACTAAATACTAATCTCTTCACAAATACTTCAGATGGCTAAAAACAATTTGAAAGTTTCCTGAACTTTGTACTCTCCATGTAGCCATTGGTTAACATTGAAAACTTTGTCAACAATGATACAAAAACTTGTTATTGAGAAAGGTACAAAAGGATAACTCATCCCCATGAATAATTTATATGGCTATTTGTTAAATTTTTTGAACAAATCAAAAAAAAATCTGATCACACTAATATATTACCAGAATATTAATATTAGCTATTATGTCTTCATAAGTCATGAGATAATGCACCAAATCTCTGAGAAAACAGCCCTGTTAAATGTTGATCATCAGTCATATATTGCTCATTTTTATTTGGATTTAGATGACCGAGAAAGGTTTGAATCTATATACCATTTGTCTTACATGTTATCACATATACAGTTGTAACACTGAAATAAAGAGATAATGAAAATGAAAATCATTCTCTAATTGCTTTGTCAGTTTTACAGGCCCAGTGATTAGATTGATTCCACTTTACCATTTAGAGCAAATTATCCTATTTTGTATCAACTACAACAATAAAAAGTTAAATAAGGAGAGTGGCATGTAAAGGTAAATAACACGGTGGAAATAAGATGAACTTAAACCCCTAATCCCACAATTTTCAGTTCCCTTATCCATTCTTTTTCTTTTGAGACGGAGTCTCACTCTGTCGCCCAGGCTGGGGTGCAAAGGTGTGATCTCTGCTCACTGCAGCCTCTGCCTCTTGGGTTCAAGTGATTCTCCTGCTTCAGCCTCCTGAGTAGTTGGGACTACAGGCGCACACCACTACGCCCAGCTAATTTTTCTACTTTTGGCAGAGATGGGGTTTCACCATGTTGGCCAGGATGGTCTCGATCTCCTGAACTCATGACCTGCCCACCTCGGCCTCCCAAAGTGCTGGATGAGCCACCGCGCCCAGCCGCCTTATCCATTCTTGTCATTCAGGCAATTACTATTTCACACATAGTCATACATTAATACAACATTTTAATTAAAAATAATGCCATATAAAATACAGTTTTCTAAAATTCCATGTTTTACTTAATATGCTGTAAAGATTGCAATATGTTTTGTGGATTGTTTTCATTCATGATTCTATGTAGGTACTTCTATCTCACCTTTTTAATAGTTACATAGTATTGCCTTGCATTAATTCGCAGAACTTTACAAAATCAATCTACTAATAATGGAATCCAGGTAGGTCATAGGGATTTACTACTATAAAGAGTGCTGAAATCATTTACAGGTTTATTATATAGTACATTTGTATGAATATATAATAATTAAGATACATATTTTGAAGGAAAAATACTGAATCAATATATATGAACATTCCAAAATTTGATAGGTATTGCTAAATTACTTATAAAAATGATATACAATTTAAAATCTTAAAATATTAAAGGCAATGGATATGTATAATTTCCTATCCAACTTAGAATATTGCCTACATTTTTATTTTTGCGAATGGTACATGATTAGGATATTATTTGAAAAGGACACCTTTTAAGTATTAAAAAGCCATTTGAAGTCACTTTAACTTCTGGCTATGGAGGAATAACTTACACACAATAAACTCTAAAGAAGCTAGAAAAATATGTATGTTTAAAGGCATCAGAGATCTACACAGATAGTTTGTACTCACAGAGTGAAGACATTGAAAAGAAGGCACATGAAGACATGTGAGTGAAACTTTTTCAACATGAAGCATGTGCCAAAGCAGCACAGGGTCTGAAAAATGAAGTAGACCTATCATCATTCTCCAGGGCAAGGAAGAAAAAATCAATCTCAGGGCCTGCTACGGTAGAAGAGACATGGCAAATGCTCCAGGCTTTCAGATGTGACCAATTACACACAAGCAGTAACGATGCATCAAAACAGGCAAACCGTACAACCACTGAAACAGAGCTCCAAGTAAGCTTAATTCCTCATTGGAATAAGCTAAGCTTTCCTCTGGAGAAAGCTCATATTCAGAGTCACAAATTACTTCCAACGTTTTTTTTTTTTTCTTTTAACATAAAAGGACTGGCATTCAGTAAAAGGTAACAGTGATACCAGAATGTAAATTTAAATTATTAAAAACCAGAAAAAACATAAGAAACAGTAGAAATGGACCTCCAGGAGAGTTGTATAGTAGATGACAAGATGGACACTTTTATTATAGGAATTGAAATCTAGAAAAAACAGAAATAGAGATTTCAGACATTCCTCTGTAGCAGTAAAAGTGAATATGATGGATCCAAACACACTAATTTGGAAAGATCTCAGACATATTACTGAGTATATATAAAAGAAAAACTGAATTATATTTAGTTATAATAAAACATTCATCTTAATTATACTACAATTGAATTATATTTATTTAGAGTAATATACAATAGTATGTGTTTTTGACCATTAAATGCATTACAAATGCAAATATGTAGAAATAGATCTGTAAGTACACAACACAAACCACTAAGTTTGGTAAGTTAGAAAGGGGATTTCAGTGGATGTTGGTCGCTTTGTTTACAGATTTGTTTACAAAGTGAAGGCATTTACTTATCCTTCATGTAATATGAAAAGAATTGTTACACTAGAGAAATACCTGACTATAGGCTCTCTGTACTAAAACTCAGTGTCCGCCCTTCCTTAGTCAGGGTAAATACAAATATAACAGAGATCAGGTGTTGTTCATATTCTCAACTCTAACATTTTCATAAAGAAAAATCTATGTGGTGGGAAATGTTCAGTTTTCAACCTGTAGTTCTAAGTAAAGTCCTTTTCACAAAGACGACTTTCTGATTTAAATAGAATTAATGAGATCATACATATTTACCGAAAATGGCAGCTGTAGAAGATAGAATAAAGAGAGGTTGGCCGGGCGCGGTGGCTCAAGCCTGTAATCCCAGCACTTTGGGAGGCCGAGACGGGCGGATCACGAGGTCAGGAGATCGAGACCATCCTGGCTAACACGGTGAAACCCCGTCTCTACTAAAAAATACAAAAAACTAGCCGGGCGAGGTGGCGGGCGCCTGTAGTCCCAGCTACTCCGGAGGCTGAGGCAGGAGAATGGCATAAACCCGGGAGGCGGAGCTTGCAGTGAGCTTAGATCCGGCCACTGCACTCCAGCCTGGGCGACAGAGCGAGACTCCTTCTCAAAAAAAAAAAAAAAAAAGGTTACTTTTTAAATATTTAAGTAACTTTCCTGTGATAGAGAATTTTAATATCTGAAAATTACCGAGTTTTCATAGAATCATATGAGTCAACTTTTAGTCAACAAGATGTTAATGTGTGACAGCAGGGTGCAATGATTATATTCTGCACATGTATCTGGGTCCTTGACTAAGTTCTTGGCCTTGGTAAAAAAATATAACCACTCTGGCCTTTGCTTACTTGTTCATGAAAAGAAAGGTAATGTGCTAATTCAGAAAAAGTGGAATTTGGAATCGAGAAGGAGAAATTTGGTAAAGTAATAACAGAGCTATAAGTTCTGCCATGTTACTTTGTTAAATGTACAAAAACAGATATACAAGAGTATTGGTCCTGCATTTCTTCCCTTTAGTTAAATTCACTTATAATTATATGTTATTATTTCATAATAACAATTTTAGAATACCTGTTATTATGAATAAACTGACTCACACAAAGGACATAGATAATCAAGATGAAATAATTTTTGTTGTTTATATTTCTGAAGCTGGCTCTCTTTTCAGAAGGTAGTGAATTGTGAATTTAGTTGTATCTGTATTCTAAATAATATTTTTAAATACTAAGTTATAGCAGGATACTCAGATATTAAAAGCATGTTCTCTTTGTCATTAATAGTCTTGGACAAATATTTACAAATATTTACCATAAGGGTTATTTTCCTTCTCTACAATATGATGATAATGGTACCAGTTGTATTAGATCATCGAGAGACAACTCATGCAAAGCACTTAGCACAGTTCCTAACCATAGTTAGTACTTGGTAGACACTTGTTATAAAGAGAATTATTTCCAGATAAATGATTCTAAATATTTTACCCATTTTTACATCATATGTTCCAACTATTCTTTCCAATATAAAAGAAATATTTCAACAAAGATAGTGTCTTCTTTAATATAGTCAACAAAAGAAACATGTGTGATCCTTTGGGGCAATCTGTAATGACGTAGGTAGTTCTAAAATGTTAATATTGGTTAAGGGTCTCTAACACATTAAATTTTCTTGACTTTTTCATTAAAACATTTACAAATGTGTAAACAATGAGTAAATTTTCAAATATTTGAGTTTCAAAAGTAATTGAAACATTTGGCATCATCATTTTTTTCCCAGGTCAAAGACCAATTTTATGAATGTAACTTATGGCTTCTAGGAGGTTTGAAATTATCAATAGGGAAATAATTAGTAATTAATAAAATCAATTATATACTATATTATTTAATACATTAGTGAATGTATATGTTATTAATATATGACATATAATAATGAAAACTAAGAACCAGAAGAGAAGATGGTTGAATACATTTGAGAACAAAAATAAAATACTACATAATCATGAAATTACTATTTTAAATGATTATTTAATGACATGTAGAAGGAATCAATGGTGAATTTTGTGTAAATGATGAGGGACAGGGAAGTGTCGTGGGTAATTTCTAACTTACTGATTTGTAAACTAAATGCACTGGGGTTGGAGATCATGAGCTCTGTTTTGGTCCTACTTGTATAGATACGACTGAATAAATTATGCAGGAACTAGAGAACAAAACTGGGCTAAGAAGAAAATCAGTCGCATCAGGGTACAGTTAGAATTACAACCATAAGCACACCTGAGAAAATGTAAGGAGCTAGACTTTAGTTCTACATGAGAAAAGAAAATATCCAAAAAGATTTCAAGGGCTTCAATTTAAAGAAAGCTGAAAAGTGAAATGTGGTTCTTTTCATTAACATGGCATGTCACTATTCACAAAATAAAATGCACAATATTGCACTAGCTATTTATCTATAATTACTACAGAGTCATTTTCCTATCCCTGTCTGGCATGAGTGTAATAGTTTGGCTCAAATAGGATGGATAAATGATTGAGACGTGTTGATATATATTTGATCAATGCCTTTAACACATGCTTTCCCACCCATTGCAAAGTTCCACACAGCGCATTAAGAGATAAGTAAATAAGTGCCAAATTCCGAGGTCACAAATTCTCTACACACTTTATGCTGTGTGAAGTCTCTTGCCTAGGACTACTTCTGATCTGTTGTTTTATACAGTCTTCATCTGTGCTGAGCCTGTAGATTAAAGCCTCACTTAAATGTCTGCCTATTGTTGTTACTGCCTTTGTTTCCCCTAGACACTTATTTTCCAGGATGAATGATCTCATGTCTCCAAAGTGAGCTTCCCTTATAAACCAATTTTATTTTTCAATCTTCTTAATTTTCTGAAACTTAAAAAAAAAAAAAAAAAAAAAAAAAAAAGACAAAGCCGAAGACAATATATTGATATTTAAAAAACACTTTTGAAGGCAGAGAGAAGAAACAAGGGGAGGGGGTCCCCTGTTGATCCAAACTGTCCTGGAACCATTCTGTATTCATTCTTCTCCTCACTTAAGATGCAATCACAGTTTCTCCTATGAGACTTAATTAAGCTACGGGCTCCCTCTGACTGCCGCCTCCCATTTGTCACGTGCCTCATTCCTCTGAGGAACACAGAATTTTCGCAGCTTTTCCTTCCTTCCTACTTTCTTTCTATTCCATTCTCCAAAGTATCAACCATTCTTGAGGATTTTGGAGGCTGGTTTTTTTTTTTTTTTCAGTAATTTTAAGAGAAAGAAGTGGTAAAAACAAGAAAAAAATGGATTAACACTGGGAAAATGTTACAAGTATGCAAATGATAATAGGATTTTGTTTACTTTGTTTTATCTTTTCATCTTGCTTCTTCAGTAATGAATCTCTCCTTTTTATTTTGCAAAAAAGGTGTGTCCATTTATGGTATACCATTTACCCTCTGAGCTGATGATTTTGTTTTTATTTTCATTTCTGTTTGTTTGTTTTTAGTATATGGGATTCTTCACTCCTCTGTAGCTTTAGACTTTTTAAAAAGAGGTGCAGGTACTATCTATATTTGTTGAGTGCTTACTATGTGCTCTACACATAAGATCTTTATGTGTATCAACTAATTTAATTTTCATAACAAAAACATTTTACAGTGAG
Organism: Rhinopithecus roxellana; assembly: GCF_007565055.1. Taxonomy (NCBI): domain Eukaryota; kingdom Metazoa; phylum Chordata; class Mammalia; order Primates; family Cercopithecidae; genus Rhinopithecus; species Rhinopithecus roxellana. The sequence continues at coordinate 138,119,092 of NC_044556.1, read as the reverse complement.
GAAATTTAGGACCAGAGGAAATTGCTCCCATTCATACAGCTAGCAGTGAGAGATAGAATCAGGATTCAACGCCTGACCTCTGACACCTGTGACTAGATGTTACCCACCATTCCCTTTTGCAAAGGTAGCTACAAGCAGTAACATTTGGTAATCAGCTTGAATGATAATCTTATGTGAAGCTAAACTTCAGTTCAGAGTAATTTAGAGCTAGTACTTCCAATGTTTTTCTCAAAACATATTCCAGTGAGATATTAACAGGTATTACAAGGGGAAAAGGTTTGCCCTGTAAAGCAAGTTTGAAAATCTGAGATTAAGAAATACCAGTTTGCTTTCAAGTCTTTAAAACCTTTAGTCGGGGCCGGGCGCAATGGCTCACGAGGTCAGGAGTTCGAGACCAGCCTGGCCAATTTGGTGAAACCTCGTCTCTACTAAAAATATAAAAAATTAGCTGGGAGTGGTGGCACATGCCTGTAGTCCCAGCTACTTGGGTGGCTGAGGCAGGAGAATCGCTTGAACCTGGGAGGCGGAGGTTGCAGTGAGCCGAGATCACACCACTGCACCCCAGCCTGGGTGACACGGTGAGACTCCATCTCAAAAAAAACAAAACAAAACAAAACAAAACCTTTAATGTGATAATGCACATATAACTCTAGATGTTGGATACATAATGCGTTGTTTTCCAATAATATTTGATAAAATATACTTTTTGAAAAACATCAATTCATTAAGAATTCAAATACCCATTTCAAAAACTCAAATTCAATTGTTTCTCCCTCTCTGACTAGCTCAAGAAAGTGATATTTCACACTAGAATATCCTTTTAAATCCTTTCCTCGCACTAAAAAAATTTATTCACAATTTGAGACTTGCTTTGCTTGAATAAGAATAAAAAATTTATTTTCAATTCTTCCTAATGTATTATCACAATATGTACCAGGAGAGTTATTAGTTTGGGTAATACTAGGTACTATAACATATAGTCTCTAATACCTGAAATAAAACAAAAGTATTTCCTGATTATGTCAGAGTTCAAAGCGTTGCTCCACATACCCAGATCACTCCTTTTCATGTGGTGATTTCAGGTATGAGGCTTCTTCTATTTAAGACCACATCTAATTTAATTCTAGCTGTCGGAAGGAAAAGTATGGGGAATGAACACCAACTTTTTAAAAACCTTGGCCTGGAAATGACACACATCACTTCTGCTCATATTTCATTAGTTAAAAACAAACAAAAAACCAAACAAAAATTAGTCATATGCCCACTTCTAGATGCACAAAGACTGTGATGTACTGACTGAATAGCTACTTGTCAGGAATAATTTTAGAGGACATTAAGTAGAAATACAAAACTGGGGAGACCACTTGTCATCTCTACCATCAGAATTGCATATATTGACCAATATTGCATCAATTTCTACATTCCTTTTTAACATGCAAAGCCCATAAAGTGATACATGAATTCCAAAATTGATTCCATACATTTTTCAAATGATTACCACAAATAAAGGGACCAGTCATTATCACTGCTATAGCAGTTTGCCAATAATAGATTGCAGACCGGATATTTCCACTGAATAAGGATTTTCTAACACATATTACCCAATGTAGCTAATAAGCATAAAGCCTTTTTTAAAGAAAATTTTGTGAAATAAGATATATTTAGATATAGATTTATATTATTATTGGCTCTGTTTATTTCATAAAACTTGCTTTGCTTTTTCTAACATCATTCCACTCTTTAAAGATTGGTGAAACTCTTAGATATGACTAGTAAATCAAGTTAGTACATGGTATGATAGAATTGACCAGAACATAACTGGTTGCTTATTGGAGTAGAGTGGACACTAGAAAGAATATGGAAAGAGAATATGAAGCGGGCGGGGCAGAAAAGGAAATTGAAGAGTGGCTGGGGCTGACTCAGTCATAGTTTACCAAAGAAAATTCATTATTAGGGTAAGATTCAATCTCTAGATAAACAGTCAAAATAAGAGAGCAACATAATCAAAGTAATTTATTTGTCAGCCTTTCACATATTAAGTTGGTCTTTCTCTTCATATCAACAATGCCACACTGTGGATTACCTAAAGTGAGGTCTCCTATTTAGTTTGTCATTATCTTACCTAGCACTTGGCACAGTGGCTAGCATAAAATACAAGTTTAAATACTCTTTGAAATATAATATGAATTATGAATGAATGAATGAATGAATGAATAAATAAATACATTGAACATCAATGGCTAGTTGGCAAACAGAGCACACAACCAAAAATCTGGATAAATCTATATTCATTTTCCCAAGGAAGAAAATGGTCAGAATGGGCTTGTAGCATCCCTTTATTCTCTCAAATAGCACCTGTGATATTATGATATAATAAGAAATATATATTTGGTCTTCTTCCCCAGTTCCTGGCACAGAGCTGCTAACATTTTTGGGCTTTCCTAAGTGATGTGGTGAGAGGATCATCTCATTATTTGTAATAAGTCCCTTCCAAATATACCTGAGTTTATGCAAATGAGGTGAATCTTGGAGAATGGGAACTGTTTGCCAACCAATCATGTGATTGGAGGATTGGAAATTTCATTCCCACCTCCTGCCCTCTGGAGACTGGAGAGACACTGGAGACTGATTTCAATAACCAATAGCTGATGTCTTAATCAAACATGCCTATGTGATGGAACATCCACAGAAATCCTAAATGATAGAATTCAGAGAGTTTCTGGGTCAGTGAACACACAGAGGTTCTGGAACCAGTACATGTAAGTAAAGTGTTTCCCTGAGTTCTGGAAGTCATTCTAGCAGATTATCAAACCCAAGAAAGGGGTTGTAGAAAGACCTGATTTGTAGCTGGTTGGTTAGAAGTGAGGAGGCCTGGGCTTAAGACTGGCGTCTGAAGTGGAGCCAATCTTGAGGGACTAATCCATTTACTTGTGGGATCTACACTAACTCCTGGTAGACAGTGTCAGAATTGGACTGAATGATAGGATACCATTTAGTTTTTGAAGATTTGGAGACTTGCTTAGTATGGAAGAGACACGCATTTGGTGTGAGAAGTGTTATGAGAACACAGAAAAATGTTTGTTTGTTTTTTTATTTTTTTAGCATCTATAACTCAATCCTTTGTAATTGGCCTTCATCTCACATTGCCTTTAAGTTAAACAATGGCAGAATCATTTTAGTTGTAGTCAAAGTTATACCTACAGAATCTAACAGATTTTAGCACATAAAACCTGTTTCTTAAATAAATTCTGCTTTGAGGTGAAATTCCTACCTCAGTTCTTAGATGATTGATTTGGATTGTTCTACGAAACAGGATTTGAATGAATCCTTTTCTAGTTTCCAGACTTGGGACAGAATTCCGACACTAAAATGGCAAAGAGAAAACAGAGAAAAATTAAGACAGATACTTAGAAACTGTTATCCACAAGAGGAGAGTAATTGTCAGGCCTGGGGACACAGTTCTAGAGTCAGACTGGCCTCAGTTGTGGCTTGATGTCCAGGCCCAGATTGAAGAGCTGATAATGTTGAAATTCTTACTGATTCAGGATCATAGGATCTGAAAGTTAGACTGAGCCTGAATACAGGCATTAAACAGTCTTTACCTGAATTTAAAAGTCTTAAATATTAATTGATACACATAGACACAGATCATATTAGTCATTTTAAATTATTTTGTTAAGATGTAGTTACAACTAGTACATTTGATTTTTTAGAGTGTTGTTTGAGTTCAGAACACAGTGACTCCCTAGATGGTAATGCTGATAAACATGGTGAAAGTGAATGCTAAAAATGTTTCAATGGAGCTAATTTAAGCAAGCTATAAATTGGGATGCAAGTCTAAAAATGAAAAGGAGTAAAAATACAAAATTTAAAAATATGGCATGGAAAGTAGAAGATGGATGCGACTCAGAGGCATTTCTACAATATAATTGATCATGACTATGATCAATTATAGAGAAGATTGATGATTTATTTGCCATCTTCATGGGTTAGAGGCAAGAGTGACATCAATAGACTGACTCAGGGTATGTAGGCAAAAGTGTATGCCCTGCACTTCTGTTCCAAAGTAAACTAGGCCTCAAAGTGCACTCTCCCAAGACTGTTACATGTGGTTCTCAACTCACAATGGTTCAACTTAACAAATTTTCAGCTTAATAACTGTGTTTTCTTACAATGAGATTATGTTCAGATGAACCCATTTAAGTTGAAAATATTCTAAGTTAAAAATACGTTTTTGACTTACAATATTTTCAAAGTGCAATAAGTTTATCCAGATGTAACCCCATCATAAATTGAGGAGCATCTGTATATTAGAAGGGTTAGAAGAGAAGGGGTGTTAGGGAGACAGTATCAAAACCAAAAACTTTTTCTGACATTGGGCACATTATTTAACTTCTCAAAGTTTCCACGAAATAAGGATTATTGTAATTTTGAAAAAGACTCTTAGTCTGAACAGATGAGATATCAAACAAATCATTTCATTACTAATAGAGACTAGTGGAACACTACAGAACTAGTTATCTTTGACAAGTAAACTTGCTAAAGCTGATGTCCAGAATTAGGCAGAGTTGAACTAGCTGTTATAGGCAATATTAGACCAAGAAATAATACTTGCTTCCTGTTGGCATGTAGCTTCCCTTAGCTTTTGGTTGACATTACAGGAATTCATATCAAAGTTTTTAAATCTCCTCATTTAGAATCTATAGTGTACATTGTTATTTTGTCAAATGTCAACTGATTGGTGTAGGGATTTTTAATTAGCAAAATTATTTCATAGTCATTATCTCTTTGATGGTAGCATAATTGATAGTAGTACCCCTCAAAACATAAATCCATCAATATCATCACATCTAAAACTTTAATATTTTCATATAAGTTTATTTCACAATTGTACTTTTGTTAATGAAGTATTTGTCATCTCTATTCTTTTTGCCCTTGGCTAATGGAGTTTAAAAGACACTGATACATCACAGCATCATTAGCCTCTAGGTGCTTGCTAGTTCATTGCCTTATTGATGAAATCACCTTAGGATAAGGACTCCATAACTATACCTCATTGGATACGTACAGGATGGGTCTGCCTTTTGTTAAATTCCAATATATAGCAGAATATTTTATCACACATTTCCTGTGTGTATCTCTTTAATGTTATGTGTTCTTTTATAACAAACCAATTTTACTGCATATTTTTTGGTTATGTTGTGTCACAGAAATAACTGCTGCCTGGCAAAAACTGGTTATTTTTCCCATTTTTGCAGTACATTTTGCCTTTTCTTGGGATCCTGTATGTTGAAAGTGAAGTGCTACAAATTTGTCATCGCCTTAGCAATCATGTATTGATCTATTTGTTCTCCCTCTGCTCATTTTCTCTGAGTCTAAATTGCTTAAGTACTGAAAGCTCTCAAGGTAGTGACCTGAAATATTAACAGGTTACATCACCTCATTAAGCAAAAGAAACTGCTCTTATTCAAAGTCTATGGATGCTGACATTGCATTTACCCCAAAAAATTAATGTTTGCATGGAAGTGTGCTAGGAAAGATACTCTATACCTCCGGACTGAGGATCCTTTAACTTTTCATTGGTTATAACAATTTCACCCCTTAGTTATTGCCTTTTGCTTGAAAAGTAAAGATTAATGATGCTAAAATGATACATTTTAATATAATCAAGTTATACTTCTGACTACTTCATATGTTGATGATCTGGCACTTTTTTTTCAGAAATAGCACAAGTTCATTTGAAGGAGAAAGACAACCCTTAAATAACAGGCCAATTATTATTTTAATCAATAGCAGTATTACATTTTAAATTAATCTTCAAAAGTCCCTGAAGCTAAAATTTCAAAAGTCATTAATCAATTAAGCAAAATACTACAGTCTTTCAAAGCAATCTATCTCCTGAAGGTTGTTCAAACTGTCTTCTGAGAATGAAAATTTAACACTTTTTCTTCACTTTGACTATGTAGTTTTATTTTTCTTACACTAAATAGAAGTGTATTAGAACAATTACTCAATATGTAATTAATTGCCTAATATATAAATAATAATATGATGGTGTAAATGTGAATGATGGTGTAAATTTAGTGTTTTTAAATGGTTACATTTTGGTCACAAAAAATTGTAATTGTTTTAAAAATGTCTTTGGTTTAATAATATCAAGGACAAGGTGCTAAAACAACTTATTTTCAAAAATTATAGACTATTAGAAACTTTACTGTTTGAAATAATATCAGAAAGACTGGAATATACCCTTCTTGTTTGAAGATTCTTTGCCATGTGAGTCATCTGGACACTGAGAAGCTGCCTTGGGTATCCATTCAGGTGCACAGCTTCAGACAAGGGCTTTCCAGACATGTTTACAAGTCTAGTTTCCAAGAAGATAACACAATGAGTCTTCCCCTCAGTCATGATAATAATCAGACTATGATATTCTTACCAGAAACTAAGACACTGACGCAACAAAAGTCACACAACCCTTTACCTTTTGGCAATTTTCTTATCAGTAACTTATCCATAATTTATTCTCATCTGATATTTCAGGCAGACCTAATCTTTGCATTCCTGGAATCATTCTTTACAGCTGTTCAGTGTAAGCTTAAATTCTGTTTAAACACAAAAACAAAAACAAAAAACAACCTCTCTCTTCTTACTAAGATATCCAGTCCGTTGTGCCTCATTGTGTGTCCTCTCCCTTGATGCAGCAAGTTAATAAACCTTTGTTTCACTACAGGTATGTTCCTGATGGTCTTTATCTGATGGAATTTGTCCAAATTCCTAAGTGACGCCTTCAGCTTGCAAAACACTCCTAAAATGGAAAATGCCAAATATTCAGGAATAAAGGAATAATATAGCTGAAACAAGATGAGAGGAGTGTGTGTACCTGATAAATATCAAATCAAATCCCTTATCATCTTTCAAAAATAATCAAGTATCATTAGCTGCCACATAGTAAGTTGCTAAATTCTGAGTTTTTCTGCCTCCCCCAAAGCAATTAATATATAATTCTCCATTTTGCCATCTTAGCTGTGACTAAGGTTGTCAGGTCCCAACTTTGCTCTAAACATTTCCCAACCCTCTCCATGTTCAAATATGACTATATTGTGTTATTCTTCCAGAATGTTCTTAACACAAGCTAATTGAGTTATTCTTTTTAATTTGGAACATTTTAAGTGCCACAGAACAGGCAGTCTGGATCATTCATTATAAATAGGATTTTACCAAGGGAGAAATGATGTTATTACAGAGCTACTCTGTGAATAGCATGAAGTTGTCATTTCAGACACAGTTGAGACAATACAAGTTTAAAATGCTTTCTCATTTCCCTTGGAAAGAGTAAACATGGAGGCAAGAAACAGCTTGCAACTTGCTATGGCTGAAATATGGTATGCAAATAAGTGATTAATGAGTAAATTAGAGAAAAATATAGAGCATGCAAAAGACTTTAAACTTGACATTGAGGCACAGAATACTCTATTAACATCTGTAATATGGAGGAAGATGCAAACTGATTTATGTTGTTGCAATGAGCAGAAGTAAGACTAATGAATAGCAGTTATTGTTGAATTTCTTGTCAACATAAGAATTATTTTTCTAATAACTACAGCTGTTTAGACAATAGAATTGGTAAATTAGATTGGGTGCCTCTTTCTTTCCAGAAGTAACTAAGTAGTATACTCAATGCCTATGTCTCAGGAATGCCTTAAAAATAATTTCTACTTTCAACGAAAGATGAAGTTAACTTTCAATTCTATGATAATATGATATTGTCTGTCGGGATTCCAATAAACTAATCAGTGTATTAAGATGGACACAATTATGTCAGCTTCACTAAGCAATGCATTAACATATAAGAGAAGCATTTTAGAGCTACAAAAAATAAGGACCATAGAGCTTTAAGAACATTTGCCATGGTGCCATAAGCGGCAGGACAAGAGGAGAAAGATTTAACATCAAGGGTACTTTCAAAATGTGAGCAGCACTATTTTTATAACAGCAAAGACATGTTATCAACCTAAATGCCCATCAACAGTAAACTGAATAAAGAAAATGTATTACATATACACCACAAAATATTACACAGCCATAAAAATGAACAAGATCATGTCCTTTGCAGCAACACTGATGGAACTAGAGTACATTATCCTCGGTGAACTCATACAGGAACAGAAAACCATCTACCACATGTTCTCACTTTTAAGTGGGAGCTAAACATTGAGTACACATGGACACAAAGAAAGGAAGAAACAGACACTGGGACCTATTGGAGGATGGAGGGTAGGAGGACGGTTTCAAAAAACTTTGTATTAGTTACTGTGCTTATTACCTGAATTAAGAAGCAATCTGTACACAAAACTCCGATGAAACACAATTTACCTATATAACAAACCTGTACATGTACCCCTGAGCCTAAAATAAGAATAAAATAAAATAAATGTGATGTTGCACTCTACAAAACATTTCTTACTTTGCATAATTATAGAATAAGTGTAAATAATGCTAATTGTATCAGACAATTACATATATCATAATTTAATAACAGATTATCGTATAATATCATCAGAAGCAAACATTTGGAATGCCTACTAACAACTAGGCTCTCCAAGATATTTTGTACATATTATCACTAATCAACCTAAAAGGCAAACATTGTACTCATTTCACAGGTCACAAATACAGGTTGAAAAAGACTAAGATGATCACAGGGCTAATTAGTGACAGGGTGAGCACCCTGCCTCCCCGTCCTATGGCATAATCGTCTTAGTAGACAAACGGTTTATTGACTTAAAAAGTGTTACTTAATTTTTCATGACTTTCATATATTTACTAAGTAAGTAAGTATATTCACTTAGTACTTAGCAAGTACTAAGTAAGAGGTGTTTATTGGCCTCTTTCAGTTATCAAGGAAGACTTCTTTTGTCGTTTAATACTCTTTTTTCTAGTTACAAATGGGAAAATCATGGTTTCTATAGTCAATTGCTCAAATGCAAGCTAATACTTCAATCTGGAAATAAATATCATAAAGAACATTGGAAAGAAGGTATAAAACAATAAAAACTGAAATACATTATGAAATAATTTTATATTTAACTCAATAGATTGAAATAACTTTGAAATCTGACAAAATTGGAGAAAAGATGTTAAATATATCTGGTGATGACTCTATAAGACTTAACAGAATGGCAGCTGCTGTCACTTCCAATTTTCTAGGCAGTATATATCCCGTTTTCCATAGCAGTCACAATTTATACTGTCATCTTGTTCACAGCTCTCCAATATTTGCTACTCCTCTGAAGAACTGGAATTTCTTATAATTCTACGTTTCAGATACGAAAATGATATATTCTGGATTCTATTGTAATTTAGTCACCTATCCATTTTTAGTGTGACTAAACAAGATATTTTATAAGAAAAAATTAACAGTAAAATGTAATTTAAGAAACAATATTGATTCACTGTTATTACAGTCTATTGCACTTGCAGAAATAAGTATTTAAATTGTTGTGTGTGTGTGTGTGTGTGTGTGTGTGTGTGTGTGTGTGTGCACCGACACAAAGCAGCATTGTTTTCTGGTTGTGAAATGCTGTCTCTGCTCCATGAATCAAAGGTGGTTACAAAATATACAGTATGTATTCATATGTGAGAGTCAAGAAAATAACTATCATAAAATGGCTTTTGTTTTATATTTTTTGTTATTTTATTATTTCAGTTGCTTTTGGGGTACAAGTGGTTTTTAGTGACTTGATGAATTTTATAGTGGTGAATTCTGATATTTTAGTGCACCTGTAACTAAAGTAGTGTACATTGTACCCAATATGTAGTTTTTTATACCACACCCTCCTTCTATCCTCCCTATTCTGAGTCTCCAAAGTCCAGCTTTTATTTTTATAAAAGAAAATTTTCTTTAAAAAGCTGTTGAAATGAGATTAATGAGATTAATTTTGGAGATCAGTAAACACTTGAAGAAGTTAAATAATTCTAACACACTTTTGTCACCTGAATGTTTAACATAGGATATAGGTTATTGAACAGTCAAAATGACCAATGAAATGAGGTAAAAAATAGTTTCTAAGAGCAGGCTAGTTAGTATTGAGGCTTTGCAAATGATCTTTGACTGTAAAACCTAGGTGCTACTGAAAATGATGGATAATACTGTTTACAAAAAAAAAGTTTAGATTTTAGACTGGGATGAACTAATTAATATACCATTAACTAAAAAATAATTTATTATAAAATTGATGCAACTAATTATCCAATTCTTCCACCAAGTAAAAGAGAAAGTAAGGTGTTGGGTAAGATTAAATATAGTCATATAAGTGATGGTGAAGGGGTAGGAGGAGGAGCAGAAGGATAGAGTAGAAAATGCAGTGAAATAGGAATTTGTTACATATGTATACTTATGCCATGTTGGTGTGCTGCACCCATCAACTCGTCAGCACCCATCAATTCATCATTTATATCATGTATAACTCCCCAATGCAATCCCTCCCTCCTCCCCCCTCCCCATGATAGACCCCAGTGTGTGATGTTCCCCTTCCCGAGTCCAAGTGATCTCATTGTTCAGTTCCCACCTATGAGTGAGAACATGCGGTGTTTGGTTTTCTCTTCTTGTGATAGTTTGCTAAGAATGATGGTTTCCAGCTGCATCCATGTCCCTACAAAGGACGCAAACTCATCCTTTTTTATGGCTGCATAGTATTCCATGGTGTATATGTGCCACATTTTCTTAATCCAGTCTGTCACAGATGGACATTTGGGTTGATTCCAAGTCTTTGCTATTGTGAATAGTGCCGCAATAAACATACGTGTGCATGTGTCTTTGTAGTAGACTAATTTATAATCCTTTGGGTATATACCCAGTAGTGGGATGGCTGGGTCATCTATTGGAATACACGGAAACAATTTGATTCCAAACAGCATTGGGAAAAGAAGGTTCTTTCTTGAGGCAAGTTATAAAAAGCAAGGCAAGTTGCAGGGATTTGATCAGGCCATTGCTAAATGAATAGAAATATATATTTATATATAGTAGTATAAGAAAGCAAGTGCAAATTAGCTGAGATTTCAACAATTATTTTATAGAATATTAATACAGACAATATTCTATATGGTCAAATTTAACTATTTCCCATCTCCTTACAAAAATATCCAACACTCCTTGCCATCTTCCACGTGTGGTGGCTTTGCAATGTATTAATTTGGCTCAACTAAACTACATTCCCCCCAATTTTTTTTTTTTAATTATTATACTTTAAGTTCTAGGGTACATGTGCATAACATGCAGGTTTGTTACATATGTATACTTGTGCCATGTTGGTGTGTGGCACCCATCAACTCGTCAGCACCCATCAATTCGTCATTTATATTAGGTATAACTCCCAATGCAATCCCTCCCCCCTCCCACCTCCCCATGATAGGCCCCGGTGTGTGATGTTCCCCTTCCCGAGTTCAAGTGATCTCATTGTTCAGTTCCCACCTATGAGTGAGAACATGCAGTGTTTGATTTTCTGTTCTTGTGATAGTTTGCTAAGAATGATGGTTTCCAGCTGCATCCATGTCCCTACAAAGGATGCAAACTCATCCTTTTTTATGGCTGCATAGTATTCCATGGTGTATATGTGCCACATTTTCTTAATCCAGTCTGTCACTGATGGACATTTGGGTTGATTCCAAGTCTTTGCTATTGTGAATAGTGCCGCAATAAACATACGTGTGCATGTGTCTTTATAGCAGCATGATTTATAATCCTTTGGGTATATACCCAGTAGTGGGATGGCTGGGTCATATGGTACATCTAGTTCTAGATCCTTGAGGAATTGCCATACTCTTTTCCATAATGGTTGAACTAGTTTACAATCCCACCAACAGTGTAAAAGTGTTCCTATTTCTCCACATCCTCTCCAACACCTGTTGTTTCCTGACTTTTTAATGATTGCCATTCTAACTGGTGTGAGATGGTATCTCATTGTGGTTTTGATTTGCATTTCTCTGATGGCAAGTGATGATGAGCATTTTTTCATGTGTCTGTCGGCTGTATGAATATCTTCTTTTGAGAAGTGTCTGTTCATATCCTTTGCCCACTTTTTGATGGGGTTGTTTGTTTTTTTTCTTGTAAATTTGTTTGAGTTCTTTGTAGGTTCTGGATATCAGCCCTTTGTCAGATGAGTAGATTGCAAAAATTTTCTCCCATTCTGTAGGTTGCCTGTTCACTCCGATGGTAGTTTCTTTTGCTGTGCAGAAGCTCTTTAGTTTAATGAGATCCCATTTGTCAATTTTGGCTTTTGCTGCCGTTGCTTTTGGTGTTTTAGACATGATTAGAGACTTAAATGTTAGACCTAATACCATAAAAACCCTAGAAGAAAACCTAGGTAGTGCCATTCAGGACATAGGCATGGGCAAGGACTTTTTTTTTTTTTTTTTTTTTTTTTTTTTTGAGACAGAGTCTCGCTCTGTCACCCAGGCTGGAGTGCAGTGGCCGGATCTCAGCTCACTGCAAGCTCCGCCTCCCGGGTTTACGCCATTCTCCTGCCTCAGCCTCCTGAGTAGCTGGGACTACAGGGGCCCGCCACCTCACCCGGCTAGTTTTTTTGTATTTTTTCAGTAGAGACGGGGTTTCACCGTGTTAGCCAGGATGGTCTCGACCTCCTGACCTCGTGATCCGCCCGTCTCAGCCTCCCAAAGTGCTGGGATTACAGGCTTGAGCCACCGCCCTCGGCCCCAAATTCTTTTCTCTGTTTGTTTTTGGTTAGGGTCGTGCTCCAGAAAATTATTGTGGAGATTTGGGAGGGATAAAATGAAGCCTCAGTCATTTCGTAGTTCACATGCACTGTCACTTATCTGCTGACTCACCTAGATGTAATGAGGCAGTAACTGGACCTGCAACTGTTCCACCTTCCTTTAGATCTTCCTTCAGTTCCTCCACCTCCTGGACCAGGTATGTGCCAACTCCATGGCAAAGCCTCCAATTTAATTCCATCATGAAAGATCAGAGGCAGTGGGAGCTAACATGGGTTCCAGTTTGTGCTTGTGGATTCCAGCTTTATCTTGCTCTCACTTTACATTCATCTTACCTTCCTGGCTACTGGCCCTATGGACTTTCAATCTAAACATCCATCATGAGACATGAAGATAGTTCAGTAGCCAAATAGTCTTACAGAGACTGTTTAACCCGCTCTTAAGAATGCATGAAGTCAGATCCCTATAACTAACACACAGATCCTGTGTGTGTGTGTGCGTGTGTGCGTGTGCGTGTGTGTGTGAGAGAGAGAGAGACAGACAGAGAGAGAGAGAGAGAGGTTGCTGGGACTACCTCAACAAAGTACCACAAAATGTGTGGCTTAAACAACAGAAATGTATCATTTATAGTTCTGGTGTCTGTAAGTTTGAAATCGAGGAATCTGAAATCAAGGTTGGTTTCTTCTGTTGGCTCTAAGGGAGATGCTATTCCTTGTCTTCCTCCTGGCTTCTGGTGCTCTGCAGGCAATCTTCAACATTCCTCAGTTTATAGAGGTTTTACCCCTCTTTCACCTCTGCTTTCATGTTTACAAGATATTCTCCCTGTGTGCATGCCTCTGTATCCAAATACTCCCTTTTTATAAGAACACCAGTCATATTGTGTTAGGGACTCACCCTGCTCCAGTATGATCTCATCTTAATGAATTACATTTGCGACTACCCTATTTCCAAGTACATTCACATTCTGAGTACTAGGGATCAGGACCTCAACCAATGGTTTTGTGTACAGACAACTCAACTCATAACAGTCTGTATGCATATAACACATACATATACACAAATATACATGCACGCCACACAAACACACACATATATATGCACAAAAACATGCATGTGTACACACACATACAACTGTCTGCTTCTTTAATTGAATCCTTGATTAAAGACCTCACCTATGTTATACAATGTTACATGTTCATGCCTTTGTTCAAGCTGGAAATATCTTCCTGACATTTATTTCCTATAGAATGCCTACTTTTACTCTAAAACCCAAGTCAAATATTAACTACAGAAGATTCTTTCCTTTTTACCAGGGCAATCAATACTGGGAACAGAATTAATTACCATATGGTACATAGACACTAGAATAATAGAATCCTTCAGATTGTGAATGGTATTTTAAAATGTTTATAAAAGAAGGCAATCATCCAACATCATCTCTGACCATATTATTGGTTTTTAGAGGATGAAGAACATGATTTATTAATATTGTGTTCAGTGCACTCTAGTTTTAGAAATCACAAATAGTTAAAAAAAAAATCTGCTGGATTAAATACAATTTGGTCCAATTGAGTATTTTTAAAACACCGGATTAATTAATTGCAAGCAAATCAGAAGCTATGTTTCTGACTCTGTACAGCTAGAATTTAACACATAATCTAGATTGTATCAAGCAGCTATACTCAGATAACAGTGCATAAACTGAGGTAGCTTCTACAAGCAGAAAGATTGGATCCCGAGGAAAGCATGAATAATACAGAAATGCAATTCCCCTCAATAAGTTAATGGAGTATATAGCATCTACTCCCTGCTGTCAGAGGAACTGAACAAAAGCCGGGTTTTTAAAGTGGATGCTCTGTTTCTACTTGTGTAACATTCAAGCTTGGTTCTTCAACAAGAAGAATTTCAGAGCTACTTCATCTCTTTCACTAAAAGGTACTCTGCTCCAACCTGTTATATGAGATCTTATTTCTCACGAATAAAATCCCTGAAAGATGATCTATGCTAACGACTTTTTCATTCTCAATGATCTGAACCAAGAGACACCTCCTCTGCCAGATGATGAATATAAGTGTTGTTATTCAGGAACACCGGGTCATATTTAAGATGAGGTTCCAGGGGAAGTTGTGCAAGATAAAGAAAGAAACTCATTTACAGAGAAATGCAGAAAGAGGGAGAAACGTGAGAGAAACTAGTCTCCAAGAGACAGAGTGAAACATTTGCCTTACTTCTCTATTCCACTTTCCAAAAAACAAGTTTTATTTAACTATTTGTCTAACTTCATTCATAAGATAATATGCCATTATTATACTCTTAGCAATTAAGTTCTATTTTCTCATGCTAGCTTTAGTGACCTACAACCTTACAATCTGAAGAAGGTGGACCAAACTACATTATGATTTACACCATCCTGACTCAGTAATAGTTGAAACCTATATGAGATTTTCATTATGATTCTGCTGTTTAACTCTTCTTTTTTTTTTTTTTTGAGACAGTGTCTCGCTCTGCCACCCAGGCTGGAGTGCAGTGGCGAGATCTCAGCTTACTCTGCCTCCCGGGTTCATGGCATTCTCCTGCCTCAGCCTCCCGAGCAGCTGCAACTACAGGCGCCTGCCACCACGCCCGACTAATGTTTTTGTATTTTTTAGTAGAGATGGGGTTTCACCGTGTTAGCCAGGATGGTCTCAATCTCCTGACCTGGTGATCAGCCCACCTCAGCCTCCCAAAGTGCTAGCATTATAGGCGTGAACCACTGCGCCCTGCTGCTTGTGTTTAACTCTATTATATATATAAATATAATTTAACTCTATTATATACATTATATACATGTTTAACATATTATATATTATATACGATGTATTGTATTTAACTATTTAACTCTAATACACACATTGTATATATAAAAACAATTCTGCTATTTCTAATGATAGAGAATCTCTTCCTCAAAGTTCCTGTGGATTTTATTCTAGCTGCATAGGAAAAATAGGAAAATTTTCTAAATAGAGAAATGTGTATTTTTTTAAAATGTTTTATGTTCTGTCTTTTATCTCAAGATAATCGTGCAATGCCATTAGGAAAAAAAGTATCTTATGAATTTTAAATGTTTCTTCCTGTGAAAAGAAAAATTAGTAGAAATATAAGCAGAACCCAGGCATGGAGAGTATAAAGATTAAGTAAATTGTGATATATATTCATAACAAGCTATTATATACCAGCACAAAAATGAATAAATTACCAGTATATTCAATAGCATAAATGAACCTCCACAACATAATGTTGACATTCTGAAGTCACATGTTATTTTCAATTTGTATAATATGTTAAAAATAAGTAAAATTAAACCACATTGATTAGGGGAAACATAGAGACGAGGTAAGACTATGAAAAAGGAAGAAATTGTTTCTTATAAAAATTAGCATGTATAACTTCTGTCAGAAAAGAAGGGTGAACGACCACCAGGGATCACAGTAGGAGATTCTGGGTGCTTACAATTTTCTATGTGTACCCTAAAAGGGGTCTCTGGATACTTACATGGATGTTTGCTTTTGTTCGACTGCATATGCATGTTTTACGCAACTTTATGCATATGTGTTAAATGCTAATTAAAATAAAAAACAAAATAACTCTAATTCCTTGATGTCAATGATGTCTTAGAGGTTTTAAGTCCCGTAGTGTGGACTGTGAATGTGAGTTCTTCCAGCCAAAACTTCAACTACAGTTTTCTGTTTTTAACTCTAGATACTCTCTCATTCAATCTTCCCTGTCCTCTACCCTGAGGCACAGATTGCCTCCTCCATTTTCACCATTCTCTACTTTGGGTAGAGTCTCTTTGGACACACACTTTCTGTAACATCTATTAACGGTGTCTGTCTCTGCTCAGCTTTTTCCCATGATCAGTGCCAAGGCTGCCCACAGCTCCTCCTTCCTGCTTCACCCTGCCTTAGGCCAAGGTTAATTTCCTCAGCTGAGAAACTGTGTTCCAGATAACAAGGAAGGGGTCCTATGACATTCTTTCTTCAGTTCCACACCCCCCACCCAACCTCTCTGGCGGTTGACCTTGCTCTCTTCTTTGATATTGCTCACTTATCCTGTGTCTCAGATCAGCAAATACGACTATGAGGGATGAAAATCTCAGTTCTGATGCATGACATATAAGCCTTCCAACATTCAGAAGAGGTATGTGTCAATTCTTGGCATTGTCTCTCATTTAATATGAAAATCATACTTGGCAAAATATGTGATGAAGCTTTAAAGTCATTGTCCCGTTTCACTAGAAATTGCATCTCCCTCTCTCTCTCTTTCTCAATCTCTTCATTGCTCTAGTCATTGTTGTTGTTCAAAAGAGGGAAAGGAGTAAAAATGCTTTTATGGCAACAAATTTAACTAAAAATTTAACTAAAACCCTGAAACAGGATCATTATTCTCCTTTAATTCATGATGAAACAGACGCTAAAGTTTAAGTAACTTAATTAACGTCAGAGCCAGTAAGTGGTAGAATTAGAGTTCAAAACCCAAGGTCATCTTCTTCACAGTCTGTGCTTTTTACTACTACACAGAATGCCCACCAGGTATTGAATTAGCACATTAGAAGATGAGAATTTGCATTCATCTCCATCCGCATTACTGGCACATAGAAAGCTTTTTTTGGTCACTGCTATGTTCCAAGTGCCCATGGTGGTAAAGGCTTAGTTGTGATTTGTAGAATAAAGAAAGAATAGAGCATATCAATCTATGTGACTAAAGCAGTGTTTAAATAACCCAGTAAACTTAAAAGAAAAGACTATCGACATGGCAACATGATATAAGTAGAGATTTTGGTTAATTAGAAACCTGGGTGTCATTTTGGTCTTTGCTTGTTGCTTCCCTCTCTACAGACTGTCTACTAAGTTGCATCAGTTCAGATAGCTAATAGTCTCCCCTAAGTGCTCTGATTCACTTAATCACCATACACACCTCTGTAATACAGGTGACCCCCATCTCCTGCCTTAATTCTTGCAACTGCCTATTGGATCCCCATTTGGGTTTCGTGTTTTTTTTTTTTTTTTTTTTTTTTTTTTTTTTTTTTTTTTTTTTTTTTCTGTTTCTTACCAACTCACTCTACACATTGTAACCAGATAAATCTTTCTAAAACATGGAAATTTTGTGTTCCTTCCTTACTTAACATCTGTGGATAGATGCCCATTTGCCCAAGGGAAACTGTTCAAATGTACCTAAGGCTTATAAGAATCTTCGTCATCTGGCCATGATTTAACTCTTATACTTCCCATTTCTATTTCACTACTTTTTCTCAAATTCCCAGAGGTGTGGTGCTCCATTTCATTTTCTGAAATCAGTGATGCACAGCCTAACCTCCCAGTCTTGCCACATGCTGTTTCTATGACAGGAACACTTTATGTCTCTTTCAGAGCTCTAATGCTCTCTAATACAATGGCTGTAAACTGAATGTCTCTGCCAGGGGTCTATTCTGTTTTAACTTTTTAAAATCCCCATTGCAACCAAAATGCCTTGAACAAAGTACACACTCAGTGGATGTATGAAGTAAAACAGAGAAAATTGTGTATGTGTTTAAAAAGTAAGATATTATTATATTCCTAAAGTCAATACAAGAATAAGTGACTCCATTACACAGGCAATAATTCATTTAAAAACATTACTGTATACTTTTATTTTTACAGATTAATAATTGTTATTTAAGTTTACTTTGAATATGCCTATGTTCAAAGAAGCTTAACACTCTTATTTAAACAACACAAATGCTAATAATTTTGAAAAATGTGATCTATATATATGTGTGTGTGCGTGCGTGTGTATATGTATATATATATAAAATCAAGATGGCAACTAAGTTTTACAAACAGAGCTTTAGATCTGAATGATTCATTACCCCTGAGGAAAATAAATCCAAAAAGGAAATAATTTTATGACTTCTTATTTTTATAAAACTACAAAAAAGTATGATAATCCTATAGAGATGTGGTACATTTGCAAAAAATAAACATACTTGAAATAGTAGTAATAAGGAGAATAGCTAGGAAGCTTTTTACTTTACTGTAGTCATGGTACATGAATGACTAGCTATTGAATTGTTAGTGAAACTGTACACACATAACCTAATGATCTTTCCCTTCCACCGCTGTCCAGATAAGAAAATTCCTGTATTTAAAATCGTTACTAGATTACAAGTTTCTGTTCCATCTTTTAATGATCTTCAAAGCCATCACAGTACCTGGGAGACCACATTACTCATATGCACAGTTGGGCAGCATCAACAAAAAAGGAACTAGTTGCTCGTCTCAGAATTCAGGAGTCATTTTTGCCCATTGTGTTTTCCCACCTTTGTGCTCTATCTGTCTTTGAGTTCTTTTGATCCTGCCTACAATGTTTCTTGCTTCGTGGTATTTCTCTCCATCTCCACTACTACAATTATCTCTAGCCTGGGCGTCTTCAATGGCCTCTGAAGTAGCTCTTCTTTATCTACTCCTAAAACCCTCGTATCCATAATCTGCAGTGAAAGGATAGTATTTTTTTTAGAAACACAAATAGTATCTACTTGGTTGTTCTCCTCCAACCTTAGGTGTGTTTATTTTCTTTGATGTTGCATAAAGTACATCATATTTCCAGCTTTGATTGACATAAGTTATATGTTCAATTCTCTCAAGGTTGATATGTACTATATCCATGACATAGATTTTATTTAAATTTTTTATTAAATAATATTTGGAAAATAGTAATACTTGACATAACCATAACATTAGGGATACAATCATGTATCATTCACTCAAAACTTGTAATGCATATATAATGTGACATAGGTCAATCGGTAGAAAAAGAATTAATATCTAATGTTTGAGAAACATGAAGTGGCTATGTAAGATAAGTATGTTATACATTTTGGCATTTAATTTTTATCATAATTGCATATCTATTTTAATAAATGTGGCTTGTTGCAATTACTTATCCCTCATTAATTTAATTAGAGATATATGATATGTCTGCAAATACCTGAGCTAATCTCTTTTCTTCTTGTGGTCACGACTCCATTGATTTAAGGGTTTGTATTTTCTTTAACAGATTGCTCTGATCTCCTCCTGGTTCACAGCATCGTATCAATCACACAATAGCTATAAAAAGACCTTCTTCCCATCAGGACCATCAAATATTTATTAGGCTCTTATATGTGGCCTTGCCCATAAAGTACTTAAGATATGTTACTTCAATAATGTTTACTTTTTTTTACTTGATAGAGTAACATACTATCATAATGTATTGCTTTAAATGCCCTCTTTTTTTGAATAATTATCCAATACACCTTTACACTTGGAGTCTTTTCTGTCTCCTACTAAGTTCCTGGCAATGGGCACTTCTTAAGGAGATTTGGGAGGTATCCTTTACAAAATTAAATTCTAGTATCTTTTTACCATTTCTATTAGGATATCATTAGCATTTTAAGAGGCAGGAAGGATTGCATAGAGTATGGATTTTGAAGCCAAGATCCCTAGGCAATCTCTTATAAGATAGAAACAGTTTTCAATCGAATATTTCATTTACTTAATTTCATAAAAGAATGTAAGGCAGGTGATACAAAAAGTCCATCGTCATTTCATTGGGAGTCTCGGCAACCACCAAAGTACACAGTTATGTCTTTTGTTTTTTGTTTTGCCTCTGACACATATGAGATCTGCAAAGCTGTCACACATGGAGGTGGAAGCTGCAGCCTCTAGTTCCTGCCCCTCCTTTGCACTGTTTGAGTCATGCAGGCCTGAAGCCTAGATGCTTCCTCATAGTTTCCCCAGTGCAGGTGCAGTTTCACTTCACAAACACATCAACACTACATGTCCATTCATTTCTGCTATATGGTTTCCAAGCAAACAGTGCTATAAGACTCTGAGATCATACTAGAAAGAACTTCATCAGCCTGGCCAGGCTAGAAGTTAATTATTTATTCACAGTTTATTGTTTGATTTTGAAAATAAACTATGGTTACAATAGAAAATGTCTTCTTGTACTAATTGGAGTATATCTTCACATTTAGTTAAAAATTGAATCTTAGATGTTTACAAGTGAGCAAATTCCTATATTGGCTTTTCCAATGATTCACTAGACAAAATTTTCAGTTCCAGAAATTTTCTCTGCTTCTCAAATTATCATGGCTATAATATGTTCATTAGAAGTATGTAATTAGGCTATATTGACCTATGTTAGTATATGGATGTTCTTCGAGGAAGGAAAACATTAAAATGTCATCACCAATCAATAATACTTGATTATGTATTTTATGACATGAATATACAAATAACATTGTTCCAACTAATGAGCTGTGAGCAAACTAAATGGCTCATAAGTCAAAAAAATGTTGTTGGGATGGTTCTTGTTATCTAATGCTGCACAACAAACTACCCCAAAATTTAGGGGATTAAACCAACAATGATCTTATTATATTGCATAAATTTATACATCTGGAATTCAAATTATACTGGGCTTGGAAAATGCTTCTAATCCATGTGGCATTGGTGGAGGTCGATGGTGTTATTCAATTGCAGAGTGTCTGAGACAACTTCTTGGCAAGGATGGCTAGAAGACTGTTTTCATTGGGTATTATTAAAATTTTATGAAACAAAAAATACATACACTGTACTTTTACTCAGACTTATTAAATGAATAAGGAGCATTTACATGAAATGTTCTCTTCCAACAGTTAATGCTCCCATAGCAATATCTTCACAAACAATACTGCAAATGTCATGGTCTTTTATATTCTAACCTCAGAACACACAGAGAGTCTTTTCTGCCATACTCTATTAGATGAAATACTCACAGTCCTACCCACACTTACAGGGAGAATATTCAGGCTCCTTCCCTACGAGAAAAATGTCAAAGAAGTTTTGTCTGTTTTAAAGTAGTAACAGTGGAATTGTGAAGAAATGGTTAGTGTGTATAACTATTTGGGACAGTATGCTTGAATGAAGTGTCACTAGCCAGGAACGGAAAGCATAAGGCACACATTGGTATACAGACCTGCTGCACTCTAGGAGGTAGAAAAGTATGACTGACAAATTGCCTGTTTAAATTTCCAATAGGCATAAAACTTACACCCAACAGAAACGTCTATGAATATTAATCAAACAAAAGGCTAATCCAGAACTGGACTGACAAGAAATTTTAAAAAGTAGTAAGCAGATGATTCAAATAATTGAATATTTTTTAACTCATGCATCTAAAAGGAGGATTAAAAGTTAGTTAAGCTACTTGTTTTGAGATTTCATAGTTATATTTCCTCAAATTTATGTGCTTCATGAAATATAGCTTAAGCTCCATCACCAAAGATACCATAATGAATCTAAACATTTGTGGATGCCAGGGTTTTTGCAATCATTTGCTATTTTTCCACAAACACATTTTATTTATGTTAGTGGCAAGTCTTTAGCAAGCAATATTATAAAGTACGGTTTTATAAAGAGACAAAGACTATATTTTAAAAATTGAGAGTGAGTTTCAAGAACAATGAAGGACAAGGACAGATCCCAAAATAATTAGAGGGGAGAATACTCTGTGGACCTATCAATTTATCTACAAGTTAATTAAATAGTTTCCTTTCAGTGATACCCATAGCTAATAATATTCACAGCAGTAATATGATTTGCAAACTCTCAACATTTTTTATATAATTTGCAAACTCTCAACATTTTTTAAGTCTTCAAAGTGAAGAACTAATAATAGCACAAAGTGATTAGGAAAAAATCATGTTGAAATTTAAAATATCTAACTTCTTTGATGTAAGTTTATGTTATGGAAATATATATAGAAATTTAATTTTCATAAGTATGCAACTATATATTTATAATATTATATACAGGTTGTGTATCCCTTACCAAAAATCATTGGGACCAGAGTGTTTTGGATTTTGGATTTTTTCAGATTTTGAAATATTTGCATAGACATAATAAGATATCTTAGGGATAGAACCCAAGTCTAAAGATGGAATTTATTTCTGTTTCATATACACTTTAGACACACAGTCTGAATGTAATTTTACACAATATGTTTAATAATTTTGTGCATGAAACAATGTTTTGACTGCATTTCAACTGCAGCACATCACATGAGGTCAGGTCTGCAATTTTCCACTAGTGATGTCTCTCAAAAGTTTTGGATTTGAGAGGATTTGGGATTTTGGATTTTGGGGTTAGGGATGGGCAACCTATATTTATTCTCACTAAAATACACAGTTCATGTAATCAGGAATTTCTTCTGTTTCTCTACTATGTCTTAGTTACTAAAAGAGTGTTTAGCACATGGTAGACCTCAATATGCATTTATTAAATTAAAACAGATTCTACCATTGTAATGTCCTCAGGTTATAAACACTGGTTTGCTTGCCATCTAGGAAACTTATTATTTTAATCAACATGTGTGTGCATGTCCATAAATACATAGCTTTCCTTTTTTTTTTTTTTTCTAGTCATTTACCTCCTTTTCAAGTGCTGCCTTTTCTTCTTTTGTTAATATCCAGTCATACTAAATAAGGATTAATTATCTTTCTCCTACTTTATTGTAGCTGTACCAGGAGGCATATATCTCAAGATTAGGAAATAATTTTAAACTTTTTCAAACTATTTAAATTTACCAGTTCATTCAATTGTATAAATATTGAGCAAATGCAATTTTCTAGATTAATAAAAAAGGATCAATTGGACTTTGCAAGACATTTTTGGGATGAAGGTAGACATCCATAGAAGAAACAAGTTAAAAGGCCCTCACATAAACTACAACCAACCACTCAGTCGTTAGCTTGGTATTCTCATGCCATAAAACCACTTAAGTAGGCAGGTCTTTACTGAATAGCTGTGATGTTTTCAACATCACTTTCATCACTATGGCAAATAAAAACATATAGTACAACTTTGAAGACTACCTTCTGAGGCATTCAATTAGCAGAGAACAGTGTGAGACAAGATACTCATATCTGACTACAGGAGTTCTGAGAATGGGGAGAACAATAAAGACTAGGGCATCAAAAGGATTTCAGAAAAGAAAATCCATGACCTCACTTGTGTAGAAAAGAGGCAAAGAAGATAATAAATTGATGCTTCAATTTAAAATTTTATCTCATTCACCATTCTCTTTTGGTCAGGATCATGGGGTTTCTGTAAACATCAAAGCAACTACATACATTAAAAAGTCTTTGCCAGTCACAGTGGCTCATTCTTATACTCCCAAAACTTTGGGAGCCCAAGGTGGGAGGATGACTTGAGCCTAGGAGTTCGAGATCAGCCTGGGCAATGAGGAAGACCTCGTCTCTACAAAAACGAAAAAAAAAAAAAAAATACCCTGATGTGCTGGCACATGCCTGTGGTTCCAGCTACTCAGAAGACTGAGGTGGAAGGATCACTTGAGCCTAGGAGGTCGAGGCTTCAGTAAGTCATGATTCTACCACTGCACTCCAGTCCAGCCTGTGCAACAGGGTGAGACCCTGTCTCAAAAAAAGAAAAAAGAGAGAGAGAGAGTTATATTTCAAACATTAAGTCTTCATACTCTCCGCTATCAACAAGCACATATCAAACTTCTCTTGCTGCCTATCTCCATCATATTTAAATCATTCTTCAGAGGTGTATTATGGTTCACTCTACTACTATTGATTTCTCCTGAACGTCTTCCACTGGGCTTGTCAAATTCCTTGCCAAAAAACTCCCCAATAGCCTAGGTGTCTTTACAGAATATTCATTTACTTGTCATGTAATCTTCATACAGAGGATTTGTAAACACCAGGAGGTAAGAGAAGGTAGACCAGAAGTCCTCTCTCCTTACCCACCCACCACTTCCTCCCCCACAACCCTCACCCCCACTTACAGACCAGGGACACCTTGGAAAAATTACTACTCTTTTTACTGATGTCATTTGGACATTCTACATGCCACATCTCCTCACAGTCTCATACATTCCACATCCCTGTCTTAGTCTTTCTCTTTATCTGAATTCTCAATAGCAACAACATCCCGTCATTCGCACTGCTAAGACAAAAGAGAAACACACCAACTTTCCAGCTGTTTCACTGCCACTCTCAGTTGACCATCATTTACATCATCGCAAAACCACCTGTGACTGCTCTGAAATCTGTATTTTATTTTCTCACCATGATTACATACCTTCTCCACTCCCTTACCTCTTCATATCTCAATATACACCTGCTGCCATGACAGCACAAAATCTTTTCTGTGTTAGCCAACTTTGAACCAAACTCCTATTCAAACATTAAAACAGTTCAAATGCTCACTTCTGTGAATTCTTCTTTGCTACTCTTGATTGGTCTAGAGTTAGTGACTTTCTTCTCTGTGATTATATAGAATTTGGTGACAATTTCTAGTAATTTATTTGCTTGTGTCTCTCCTTGATAGGCAGGTGAACATGAGGGGCTGCCCAAACCTTAACCTTTCAGTTTCCCTGGTAAATAGTAGTAACTCAAAATGTTTTATAAAAGTCTGATTATGGATTCAATATACACAATTATTTTATTCCTGCCAATGATTTTGACATTGCAAAAACAAGTAGTTATATCAGTCGTTATTATTTTCTAAGTACTGAGTTGATAAGGCCTGATAATAATTTTGTACCAATTAGATAGTGAAATATATACCTAGTATATTCCTAGAACTCTGAAGAAAACCTACACCGATACCTAGTAAGAGCATGAAATACCTAGCATATTCCTGTTCTTACTAGGTGTCAGTGTAGGTTTTCTTCAAAGATAAACAATATATGGGAATACAATTCCATGTTCCCTTGTTTGTTAATACCCTTGTTAGGAACTATTAAAATTATCTCTTTTACTTAAAAGTCTTCCTTGCCAACTGTCAGAGGAATATAGAATAAAAATTTCATCAAACTTATAATTACTGTGTCTTGATCTTTCTTTACTTTTCCCTTTTCTATGGGGATGAATCAACCTCTGTATCTCAAACAGATGTTTTATACAGGCTTGTGAAGTCGTATTCCCATAGGTCTCCTCCTGGGTTCTATTCCCTAATGTCTGAGGCAAAATAATTTTTCAAATAGCTCAGCAAGAATAAGATGGAAGATAAAGAATTTTTATAAATTTCATTTGTCTACATTTTGGCCTTCTATTCCTTTCCTTTATTTTCTATTTCCAAAGTTTCAAATTTCCAGTAGAGGGCTGTGTATATTACAAATAAAAGAATGCCATATTTTTAAAACATAATGTACTAAACATTTAAAAGTTCTTAGTACCAACACTTGATACAGCATAGACAGTGGGTGTATTCAAGGGTATGCTGATGGACTCATGCATATTACTGTATTTTCTACAAAAAGAACTATGGAAAGATTGCCTAACAATGAAACTTAAATAATGCATCAATTGTATCATTTTAAATCTGTGGGTATATATGAGACCACAGTTCCTCCATCTTAATTCTAGTTTTTTAAATATAAAATATTACTCTGTGTGTGAGAGACAAAATCTTTTTATTCTAAACAAGCACTGAATGGTTTATATTTCTTAATTTCTGTGATAGGAAGAAACTATTTCTTTGCTATATACTAACATCTTATTGACCTATCTTTTTCTTACCCCTTGGCAAGCCAAGAAAATTAAATTGCCAAGTGTTTTTCTTTTTTTTTTAATTGAAATTTCTGTTCGGTGACATTAAAACTTCCTCCAGGAATACACCCTACACATTTTTTATTCAGGTAGGAGTCAAGGCCGCTGTAATCAGTATTCTGTTTTATTTTTGCAGAGATCACCTACTTATGGATACTCATTAAAGCATGATGAGTCAGATATGTTCTAGGGTATATTTTAAGTTAATTACATCCTGAACTCTTACCTTTGCTGCTTTGGGCATAAATTTTAAAAGTATAAAGTATGTTTTTTTTTTTTATATTTTTTAGAAAACTTTCTTAAGCTCCTTTTGAAAAATATTTCCAGAGGAAATGCATCTGACTTAGGATCTGAATATAAAAGAGAAATATTACATCTTGCAAACTGTCTACCAGGGTAAAAAAATAAACATTATTTTATTATGGCAAAGGGTACATTTCAAGGTCACTGCCTTGCTTTGCTTTTGAAGCTTGTTTAGCTGCTAGGAGAATACACAAAGATTCAAATGCTGCCTTCTTTTAAGTGACACTGGGTATAAAAGTATTTGATCAGAGAGAGAGTACAGACTCAATAAGGAAGCCATGCAATCTGAATTTGTAATGCTTGACAACAAAACATTTTACTGTAGTGTAAATAATATTATGTGTGCAGACTTTTCATTTTAATGTCAGAGACCATATTTTCTATTTAAGAAAGACATGCCAGTCTACATTGAAATGTGAACTCCTTTTTCTATTTAGGAAACTTGAAGATTTGTTTTCCTGTAGGACAGTAAGTTCCTAACCCCAGATACTGAGGTTCAATAAATTCAGTGGTTTAATCTATAGTCAGATGTATGGGAAATCTGCTGCCTCAATACTAACTGCATTCAGATATCACATCAAAATAAGTAAGATCATTAACACTGAAATACAGTATTTTGGCAGTTTACTAACTCAAATAAGGACAGTATTCGAAGCACTTGGTAGTGTCTCTCAGAAGAGAAGAAACTAATAAACTAACAATACACCCTTCTCATATTTGGTGAAAGCAGGGCAAGTAGTGTTTTCTATGTTGTGTGATTTTAAAGACCATTTTAGTCAAAAATACCTTCTTCTTTTCCAACATGCCTTTCAATCATGATACCTAAAATCTCCATAGAAAGCTCTTTGGGCTTAGGAATTAAATGACCTACTAAGAGCTTTAAATTTAATTCAATGACCAAAGAACTGGTAATTGAGACCCAGATTGTTGTCCTGGCCCCCAGCAATCTTACGAAAACCCCTCTGAACATCATTATCTCTATGTGTAGTATGTGGTTATAGGAGACAATATGTAAGAACATATTTAGCTGTCTAGGTTTAAACTCCTGTGAGTCTATGATAAACCTAACAATATCTAGGATTGTTAATTTCCACATAAAGATTGCATTAGTCATTAGCATCATGGCTTAAATTATTTGATTAGATTAGCAGAAGGTAGTTACCTGGTGAAGTAGTGGGGGAATGCATTAGTGACAGATGATACTGCAGAACAGTTCAGCTCAATGGCAGGCATAGCAATTAGATTCACAAAAGGACATGCCTTTTATCCTGAGTCACCAAATAACATAGAAGATACAAAAAATTATCATATTGAGCTCCATAACTTACAAATCTCTCCGTCTGTCTACACACATATATATATATATATGTTCGTAAATATACTTATGTATTTTTAATTGAGTATGTGTGTGTGTGTGTGTGTGTGTGTGTGTGTATGTTTGTAATTATAAGAACAGTATTCATTTCCCCCCCATGGTATATTCTAGATCAAAATATGTTTCTTAAATGAATGACTAATGTGATCAATGAGTAAATTAATGTGAAAACTCGGAGGCACGAATATGCCTGAATGAGAGAAAGTGAGAGAAAGCCTAATAGACAAAGCTGTTGGCTTTTTCATTGCTCAGTCCTTAAGATAGCAGGACTTTCAAACGGGGACTTTGTGAGAATACCAGTCAATTTCAAAAAAAAAAAAAAAAAGGATAAGTAATTCAGAAAAACATCTGGTATTGATTGCAAGCTAGAGAGCAAGTGAATTACACAATTCTTTAAAAGTGAATGATGCTATTCTCCAATGAGAAGAGTCAGACATGAAGTAAGACTGGCAACTAAATCAGCTCTAATTAAAAGTGTGATGAGCATGAAATTTGTCTCTGGGCCTCTCCTTCCCACCTCTTCCTCTCCTTTCTGTACTGTGTTATTTTCTCAGTTTTTGTGGAGTCTTCTATAAATTACCAGGTGTCCATCTCAGGTTGTATATACTAAAGTCCTAGCTGTCTATTAAAGAATTAAACAATATGTTTCTAATGAGTTGAGGGACATGGGGACTTCTCAAAAATTTATAAATCTTCAACTGTAGAAATAATGACTCTAATTTTAGGGCCTGCAGAGAAGCACTGATGGAAATATTTTGGTGCAAGGAATCCCTCACTGATTCTCAAAACCTCTATGTACAATAAGTGTACACTAACTTGTACTGAACTCAGAGTTATGGATGATAATATTTGTGGCTTCTAATTACACAGCAGAAATATCATATATAACTTTGTTAACATGAAGAGTACCTAGCAGACGATAGCAATTTAGTGATTTTATTGATTCAGCTCACCTTTAGTGCCCATGGAACAATGTAGCAGAGAGATCACAGGTTGAGGAATAGCTGAGAATCTAAGTTCTATTTCATGTGCAGTGACTAAGTAATCCTGAAGCCTTGGGATGCCGATTAACCTATTATTTTTCTTCAATAAAGTGTTTATTAGAGTGTATTATTAAAAAGAAGATATTCTTATCAAAATTATTTCACAAATACAAAGAATTTAGCACTAGAACTAGTTTTATTTAAAATGTCCCCAAATAATAATTATTTTAGAACAAAATTAAATTATCAAGCAGCATGATTCATCACAGTATTTTTTGTAATGCTTTGCATGTAGTTTCAACTAAAACAAATACTGTATACTCACCACAGGAGCTAAGATATAATACCAGTAGAACGGAAAGGAAAACAAAAAGTTATAAGAAAACATTGAAAAAGATAAAAGGGAAAAAGAAGAGAAAGGAAAGAGGAAGCAGTAAGTGGAAGGCAATTATATGGAAGAGTGAAAGAATATCTGTTATAATAGACTTATTCCTCTTGAACTTTTTAAACTTCCCTGGCATAGCAAGGGCCTGGACCACAGAAGAGTCATAAGACCTGAGTGCTATTAACAGGTCTCCATCACCCAAATACACTGCTTAAAAGAGAAAACCTTTTTCTTTCTTCCTTCAAAAAGGACATCAAAATGTAGAAATTTACCTACTTTAGTTTAGTCCATAGCAACATTGTATAGAAAAATGCTTTGGCAGTATATAAAAATAATTCAATCACAGATTCTTTATGTATGTCTGACTCTATTGGGAAAAAAATGAAAAGCAAGTTTGAAGAGTTTCAGGAGTTTGCCTTATGGTTCTATATGGTGTTTAATATTTGATGAAAACAGGATATTCATGTCAAAGATGTTTTTCATCAATACTGTGTTTGCCTAAAAACATCACTGTTGTAATATATTGAGAATATTGTACTGTGGTTACAAAAGAATAGCATCCTGGTTGGAACATAATGTCTTGAAGTCCAGTTGCATAGGTATTTTAAGGAGCCGTTTGCTCACTGTGTAATCTTGGGCAACTTTTTAACCCCTTTTTGTGCTTAGATTTCTCATTTTTAACATGAAGTTTATAATAGCATTGTGATACTTAGGATGAGTCAATTTGTACAAAATATTTAGATGGTGTAAATGTTTAATAAATATTAGCTTTAGCTTTGAATTTACTTTTAACTAGAATTTACAAAAGTAAGTTAGGGTTGAATTTACTTTGATACTGTAAGTGATATATAAATATATGCATACATATCTACCTCTCAAATTGAATTTACAAATGTGGAATCTCAAAAATTATACTAATTACTTTTTAGTATATCATAGCTTCAATAAATAAAGATATTAAAAGAAATGAAATAATTCTTACCTTGTTTCTTTATTGATATTTTTAATTTATGTGAATTTAAAGAGAAAGCATAGCTTTTAAGCCGAGTTCTTATCAGCTGTATCTTTATAGCTTCTTCTCCATCTAGTAACTTGAATTAGTAGACAGAATTGTTAAACTTCTCGACTCCTTTAACTTTAACTTTAATTTACTTCTCATTTTGTGTTGAACTATAATTATTCAATTGTAAAAAAAAATTCAGTTCTTATTAGTGTTGAAAGAAAATCATTATCATTCCATTTGATTTCATTTGCAGCACAATTTTAATATGTAAATGTAACAATTCATAAAACAGATGCCCCAGAAGTGTTTTCTTTATGTATTTTATGTATAAAATCACAAGCTGATTTTAGGTATATTGATGGCTAATGAGAAAATTTAATGTCAATGTCTCAGCATAAGTCCTTTTTTAGACTATTTTAAAACAATCAAAGTACCAAAACTCACAATGGCATAAAGTTAAAACAAACGCAAAATGCAAAACTTTTTCTTAATAAGTTATAAAAGATACAAGGAAAGGAAGCTTGTTTACCATGTACTTCTTTCCATTGATTACATCACAAGGAAGCAATATTCTTAGGGGTTCATTAAGGATTTCAGATTAAAGAAGCACTGATTACAGATATGTATGCAAGCCATAATTGATTTCTGAAATGAGCTCGCTTTGCTGATGAAACAAAAGCTACTGATTTCCTTCTGTTCAGTAACCATCCTTTTGCTCTTTTGCTATTTCTGCATCTTCAATTATTCTATAATACTACCAACCTGTAATCAAAATAAAGTAAAATAAAAGTACTTTTCCAATAAACACTTTAGATAACATACCTGAACAATGTGGAAAAAAAAAAAAAAAAAAAAAAAACAGAAAAAAAATCCTAAAGATTGTTCAAACCAGGTCTTTTTTTGTTTGTTTGTTTGTTTGTTTGTTTGTTTGTTTGTTTGTTTGTTTTTTGCTCTTTGCCACCCCCTCAATACTCAACAAAATTTGTCCAATTATCAAATTCATATCTTAGGGAGTACAACAACTGAGAAAGGAAGGAAATAGGGTTTAGAGTTAGTTTCATCAAAATATTTTTCCCCAGGAGATATCAAAAGTTTCAAAGTGACTGTGGAAATTATCTTGTTTAATCACGGTTACTATTACAACTTGATCAATTCAGTCAATGTCATTAGAATGCATGTTTTGCTGTCTTCACACTGCTCTTAAACTCTAAATAGACTGCACACAAACATTTTTTGCTCTGCTGTAGCCCCAACCTAGAACAAAGTTATTGCTTACCTTTCATTAAACATTGTACAGTTACTTGCTTGAGCAATGATGGAGAACCAGACTCCAAATTATCCAGAAGATTCTGAAATAGTTTCTAATTGCCATGCCAATGCATTTGCTCTCTTCAACACATGTGAGTAAGGTTATATACAAAATATAAAAGTAAATGGATTCAATTACATCTCTATATTTTCAGCAATGTCTTCCACATTCTAGTTTCTCTGAACAAGATTGTCAGGGTATGCTCTACGTAACAGTGCCTGGCCAATGGGGCAGAAGCAAGAGCTGTAATGCAGCCTCTGCCTTCCTTGCCAATTGTGTTCCCTGAGCGATGTGGTTACATCTACCAGAAGAGACCTTTCCTTCTCATTGATATACCCAGAACAGGTATCCTTTTGCAATTCTTCAAGGACAGGTCATTTTTTGTTCCTTAATTTGTATATAGGCCCCAAACGCAGTTGCTGAGACTCTGCAAAAACTATCAATTAAAAAACAAAAGAGTTAATTTCTTTTTTATGAGCACCAGCTAGTCTAGTGCCTGTAATAAATAACAGTTTAAAAAGTGAATAGATGATAAAATGAATGAATTAATAAATAAAACTTCACCCTTAATGTCATAAGAATGAATGAAGGATTGAATAGAAATATTACCCTCTAAACTTGGCTTTTTATCCTAGCTCTGAACGTCTTTGGCAAAATTATTTCTAACAGGACATCTATTATTACTCTTATTTCATTGACATATTTTGTCTTGTTTTTATAGTTTTCTACCTAATTATCTACAATCATTGCATAAGCTATTTTTGCACTGAATTTCATAGATTAATTAGGTTGTTTTAAGTTCTGGCTAGTAACAACTTTGTTGAAATAAATGTATTCTAATTATTTCTTTAGCAAGTAGGAGATAATCTTAGGTATGGATTTTTGAGTCTAGAAATATACGAAATTTTAACTTTAAAAAATTCTGATAATTTTCTTTGACAAAGGTAATACTGGAAATTATTAATGTTTTTTAATTTTTTCCAAATTATATGGTGCTATTTTAACTTACATTCATTGACTTACCTATAAATTTATGTATCCTTATGCTAATTTGTATGTAAACTGTTTATTCATTTCCATGTTTATTAAATTATGCATATTTTTCAAATGTATTTTTATATGGCCTTTCCACAATCCTTGAAATTCTGCAGGAAAAATAGGTTGATGCCAGTCAGAGCTTTATGTAACAACTAATAACACAGTAGTAACTCTTGGAAGAAAGAGATGGTGAGTCTCAGTGTTAGAGGTAGAAGTTCTGCTAGCTGTGATGTAAAATGACATATTATTCATATTTAGCTAATTATTTGACTGGCTTACAACTAAAGAAGGGCAAAACCAAAATAAATTAAATTGAAATCAAATGCAAATTGCAATGGACTGCAACTCTTTCTGTCCTTAAGGAAGGAGCAGTGTGAAGTCAGGATAGAATAGAAATCCCAATTTTGTTTAATGTAGTCCTTTGAGCATCCTCCAATTTGGAGACAAAACCAGATGAAAGACAGAAAGAAATGGTTTCAACATTTGACACATTTTCTGATGCCCGATTTTCATGTGGCAATATTAAAACTCAAAGCACAAAAGCACCTCAGTGATTCTCATAATACATGCAGTGAATTCAGCTGTAGTTGAAACCAGCCTGCGTCACCAGTAACCATCCACCTTTTGTTTGTTTAATTTGTCAAACATAAATGAATAAAGACATAAATACAGTAACTAACAATACCATCCATTTTATTAGAAATACTCAATTGACATAAATAACATGTTAATTCTTGTTATTTTAGCAACCTTTTAGTTTTTTTTTCTCTCCACATTTAAAGAAAGGGATATACTTTACTAATATTTTTTGTGTGATAGCTCTGCTTTATACAAATACAAGCCTCTTTTGAAATATGAAGATCTAAGTACCCGGGGGTATATCTCTTATTAATACATAAATTATAAAAGCTTTCTATTTTCTCCTTTCTTTCCATAGTATTCCATATGGAAACACTGGCAAATGAAGTTCTTATTCTTATGACTTTGTTTTATCTGTTTAAGAAATGTTCTCTGAATTATTTACTTTGTATTCTCTATTTAAAGATTGATGTGCTACCTTTTGAAGCATGTAGTTAAGACCATATTTTTCCTGGAGTTTTGTATACTGAGCATATATCTTCTGGTAAGTTGCACCTTTGTTCTCTTTTATGACTTTTATGCATTGTTATTCCATTAGTACAAGGCTAGCTATTACTACAAATGTCCCACAGAGAGAATATTTCAGTGGCTTTCTTGACAATGGTGAAAAGCCTTTGTTGAGCATTCATTTTGCCTCCTAATTCCATGCTTTTAATGTCACTCTCTGTGTTCCAGTCTAATTCACATTGGGTTATTCTTATTCTTTCAGTTTTTAATCACTAGCTCTTGTGTCTCTCAATTATACAAATCTGAGCAGAGCTTCAATTTGGAGTTGCACCAGCTTCATCTGTAACTCGAGTTCAGATGCACAGTTGTTTTTGATTTTTGCTACAACCATTACCTTATTGTCAGCCCCAGATAAAGTTGTGAGAAATTTGCTGTATAATTCTGTGAGGATTTTACTTAGAAAAATGTAAATTTTGTTTAGAATATGCCTGTGGGAAAAGATAACATTTAAAAAGTAAATTTGGTAGTTAGTTTGGGGTTTAGGACATGCTACCCCAAAATATAGCATGTTGACATTTGAGAGAATAGTAAAAGTAGAAAGTCCACTCTCGCCCTTCCATCTTCCTTGTCTCCCAAAGTAGGCTGTAAAACCTAGAAAGACCACCCTTTGTCTTTCTCTCCCTTTTCCCTTGAAGCAGGACAGAAGACTTCCATTCGAGAGGTGCCCTCCCAGTACCCTGAGGAAAACAAAACAAAACAAAAAAAGCATGTTTATCCCTAAAGACATAGGAACACAGAGAAAAACCTGAACTAGCAAGACTTCCTAAGTTCCCCTCAGTTTCTTAGCATTAGATCATACAATTTTGTCCTCCAATCATATTTCTGCACACTTGTACACTCTTCAATAAACCTAGACACAAAAATACACATTAGCCTTTTTCTTTGGGTCTTGAGTTCTTAAGACTCCTCTGTCACATAAGCTTATATTAAATAAATTCATATGCTATTCTCTTGTTAATCTGTCTTTTGTTATAGGGGCCTCAGTCATGAAACTAACATGGGAAGAAAATATATTTTCCCTCTACAATAGAAGGTAAAAGTATTAAAATGTCTACCTATTAATAAATTTATTTAAGTGTAATGAATATTTATTGCTGCACTAATCTGCAATTTGTGAAAATATACACTACCATGTTTCTATAATTTCATAAGGCAAGTAATAACACCAGAATGTTAATAAAACTTTCTTTCTATAGAAACCGTCTTTGAACCTAAGCAAAGCACATTGGGCAGTGGGGAAAAAGAGAACAACTGTTGGAAAATGATTTGTTTGTTTGTTTTCCCTAGCACTTCAAAAATATTCCCCATTCTCTCCTGACTGTATAATTTTCTACAATGTGTCTGTGAATTCTCATCTTTGTTCCTTTGTATGGAAGTCATTTACCTCTGGCTACTTTAAAAATATCATCGTTAGTCAGGCACAGTGGCTCACACCTGTAATCCCAGCACTTTGGGAGGCTAAGATGGGAGAATCACTTGAGTCCAGGAGTTCGAGACCAGTCAAGGCAATATGGTGAGACTTTGTCACTACAAAAATATTAAAAACATTATCTGGGCTGGGTACGGTGACTCACACCTGTAAACCCAGCACTCTGGGAGTCCGAGGTGGGTGGACTGCTTGAGATCAGGAGTTCGAGACAAGCCTGGCCAACATGACAAAACCCTGTCTCTACTAAAAACACAAAAAATTAGCCTGGTATGGTGGCATATGACTGTAATCCCAGCTCCTTGGGAGGCAGACGTTAGAGTAACCCAAGATTGTACCACAGCACTCCAGCCTGGGCAACAGAGTGAGACTCTATCTCAAAAAAAAAAAAAAAAAAAAAAAAATTATATGAGTGTGGTGTTGCACACCTGTAATCTCAGCTACTTGGCAGGATGAGGTAGGAGGATCTCTTGAGCCAGAGACGTAGATGTTGCAGCAAGCCAAAGTCCTCCCACTGCACTCCAGCCTGGGCATCAGAGGGATAGCCTGTCTCAGATAAAGAAAAAAGAAAAGAACAAAAATATTCTCTTTCACACTAGTTGCTTTCAATTTCATTATGATGTTCTTAGGAGTGGTTTTCTTTGTGTTTATCCTACTTGCTTTTCTTTGAGTTTTTTTTTTTTGTATCTACAGATTTATAGTTTTTATTAAAATTAAAACGTTTTCTTCTATTATCTTTTCAGTTTGTTTTTTCCATATCTGCCTATTTGTTTCTACCTCTCTCCTTCATCCACATGGTACAAATTGATGTGTTAGACAAACTTGGTACTGTCCTAAACAATGAGACTCTGCTACTATTTTCAGTCTTTTTCCTCTCTTTGCTTCATTTTGCATAGTTCCCATTGCTGTACTTTCAAGTTCAATCATATTTTTTTCTCCATTATGTAGTCTATAATTAATCCCATTGGTGAATTTTTATTTCAGACATTGCAGATTTTATTTCCCTTTAATTGTTTTATATTTTACTTTTCTCTCATTATGTTCAAATTTTACTTTAAATCTTTGAACATATTTTAAGATTTGTCTAAATTCCATCATTTTTCTCAATTTTGGATGTATTTTTTAATGAGTCATATACTTTTAGTTTTTGGTCTTAAAATGTTGCTACTTCACATGTGTAGTATTTTATTATTATTATTATTATTATTATTATTATTATTATTATTAAGTAACAGACACAGACATGGTGAACATTTCATTGTTGACTGGATTTTGTTCTATTATGTTAAAGGACATGGAAGTTTGTTTTAGGAGGTGTATTATTCTGTTCTCATGCTGCTAATAAAGACATACCTAAGACTGGGTAATTTACAAAGGTAAGAGATTTAATTGACTCACAGTTTCATGTGGCTGGGGAGGCCTCACAGTCACGGCGTAACAACGAAAGGCAAAGGAGGAGCAAAGTCACGTCTTGCATGGTGTCGGACAAGAGAGCTTGTGTTAGGTGACTCCCCTTTGTAAAACCATCAGATATAGTGAGACTTATTCACTATCACAAGAACAACACCAGAAAGACCCAACCCCGTGATTCAATCACCTCCCACCAGATCCCTCCCACAACATGTAGGAATGATGAGCGCTACAATTCAAGATGAGATTTGGGCCAGGACACAGACAAACCATATCAGGAGGCATTTATGTCAATCGCAGGTCAAGTAGATTCTTTGACATCCTTTTTGAAAATTCTTGTTAGGGCCAGGCACAGTGGCTCATGTCTGTAATCCCAACACTTTAGGAGGCCAAGGCAGTTGAATCACTTGAGTCCAGGAGTCCAAGACCAGCCTGTACACATGGAAAGGCCACATCACTACAAAATATATATACACATATATATATAAAATTAACAGGGCCTGAGCCCAGGACATAGAGGCTACAGTAAGTTGTGATGGCATCACTGTACTCCAACCTGGGAGACAAAGCTAGATGCTGTCTCAAAAGAAAAAAAAAAAGTTAACATGAATCTAGTGTATCTTTACTTTAGGAAAAATTTAGCCCACTATAAAGATATGACCATCTGAGACCACTGTTAATAAACAGTTCCAAGTATTTAGTGAGATATTTTGAGTTTGGCCTATAAAAACTGCAACAGTTCTAAGCCCAGCTGAATGATTGGTGCATGGCTTCTTAGAAAATGTTCTTCGCCCTACAGCTGTTCTTAGCTCAGACTTGTGGAATTTCAACTCATGTATGTGCAGATTTGTATTTGGCTAGTTTTTAACAAATCCTTACGGATATTTCTGGAGTTATTTCTCTGCACAGCTCCCTTATCTCTGGTTCTTTAGCCCACACATCTCAGCCATCTCTGCCTTCCCAAATCATACTTCTCCTCCTCAATGGAGATTGTGCTCTGCTTGTTTCTTTCAGTGTTATCTTGAAAGAGCCTTCGGGCAGAAAGTCAAGGCAAAATTGGAGGATTTATCTAATATGTTTATTCTCTTATGAATCACAATTTTGCCTTTCCTGTAGTCAGTCCTGTGTTTAAAAACAGCTGTTTCACATATGTGGTCCAATTTTTAAATTGTTAGTAGTAAAGGAAAAGCCTAATACCAGTTAATTTCTCATGGTCAGAAGCAGAAATCCTCCTTGTTCTGCCACTTTCTTTTATTGTTGTTTTCTCTAATTTACTTAAACATGGAATTCTCTCTTGAATTTAATTTTAACTTATTAATTTTTCATTTAGTAACATTATAAGAAAGGAAGAATAATGCATTGGTAAGTTTTTGCTGTATAACAATCTTAAAATATCAATAGCTTAAAATTACAGGCATATATTTTTTCCACGACAGTATTGTTGTTAGGTAAGACAGATCTGCCACGGGCTACAGATTGACTGCTCTTAGCTTCAAATTTCTATTTGAATTTAAATCTGCTTCATATGTCCCCAGATTTGCCTTGGACCAGTGGCTACTTGAGTCATGTTATTCTCATGGCAGGCCCCTGGTGCACAAGAGGTCAAGCCAACTTTTCCAGGAGCATTTAACAACTCTTTCCTCATCACACTCAACATTTCATTGGCCCAAACAGGTAACATGGCCAATCCCAAAGTCAAGTTGTAGGAAAGTAGATTCCTCCTACCATGAAATATGATACCAACCCAAAATTGGAGTGAAGAATTGCAGACAATATTTCCCAAGACATTAATGGGTCTCTGGCACATTTATAATAGCAAAGTTAAGATAGCCAGCACACATACCATATTGCTCTAACATTTTTCTTTGCTTAATTTAATATGCAGTAGACAGTTGAAAAGGACTTAACAGTTTTTTTAGCCAATAACTTCATTTGATAAATGGAGAAATTGATGACCCAGAGTATTGAAGCACTTTTCTAAATTTGCACGGTAAATCACTGATATCGGATGTAGAGATAATCTGACTTGACACTGCTTCTAAATTCAATGTTACATTTACTTTTTTATGCTGTTTATATTAACTTTCATTATTCCAGTGCATTTCTATCAGACAAGATTCAGGCAGGAAACAGATGGCAATCTCAAAAGGGTTTAACTGAAAGTTAAATGAGTTTAAAGA
Source organism: Rhinopithecus roxellana (assembly GCF_007565055.1). Classification (NCBI taxonomy): domain Eukaryota; kingdom Metazoa; phylum Chordata; class Mammalia; order Primates; family Cercopithecidae; genus Rhinopithecus; species Rhinopithecus roxellana. The sequence goes on along the minus strand of NC_044556.1, from coordinate 138,080,190 downwards.
GAATGTAACAGAGAAATTCTTAGCAGAGATGGGAGCAGTTTTACAAAATCAACAAGAAATATTTAACAACTGCTGGAGATATCACCACTCCCAGGTCTGACAGAACAAAAAGTGGCAACAGGATTCTAGAATCTAAAAGAGCTGAAGTCAAGGGGGAAGAGTTTTAGCCTTAGAAAAAAGCAGCTTGAGCAGCATCCCAGAACAGAATCCCTACCGTGAGAAAGGAAGGGAATGAGGGGAGTAATTACCTAAAACTCTGTCTCTTCCTGCTCTTCAATTTCCTGTCACTTTATCCCACTGACTGAACACAGCTGAAAGCCAGTAGGTAAGGGTATGCCTGTGAGGTAGTCAGAGAGGTCAGTTTCTGGGCTTGGTGCAGAATAGAGGTGCAGAAAGAGGACAGATGGGATACTGACCTGTGATGGAGAATAACTAGTAATGCCTCGATGCTTAACTTCATGTCGTCTACAGAATATTAACTGTGGATTCATTTAACATGTGTTTGTTGAAACACTATTGTGGGTCAGGATAATTTTCAGGCATCGAGAGTGCAGCATTGAACAAAACAGATGGAAATTCTTTGTTGGGGTATATATTCTGAAATGAACTCAGTCTCCAAGCAACATAAACAAGTAAAATTATATTATGTTACATGATGATAAATGGCAAGAACAAACAAACAAATCAGGGAAGAGAAATAGTAAATGTCAGGGTGTCAAGGTGGAAAACATCAGTGAAATTTTACAATATAGTGGGCAGGAAAACCTCACCAAAAAGACAGCATTTGCTTAATGACTTGAATGAAGTAGGGGATTGAACAATATAAGTATTTGTAGAATATTCTAGGCAGAGAAAACAAACTTGTACAAGCTGTAGTGTAGTAAATTCAAGAAACAGAAGGAAACCAATGTACTTCCAGCAGAGTGAACAAAGAGAGAGTAAGAGGAGATGGAGACAGAACAGTAGCAGGACCTAGAGGAAATAGATCCGTGGGATCTATTTAGCATGCTATTTAGCATGAGAAATATAAAGAAAAATGTGGTGATTTTTTAATAACTAAAGTGAATAAGTAATTATGTTCTAATAACTTTTTTTGTAAATTCAGATTTTTACTTATTGGTTTCTTTGAAGTGAGGCATCAATTTACTGAATGCAAGGCATTATTGACTAACATGAGCTGATGTAGGTTTGTAGATAGACCTGAACTATTTATAAATGTTTGCAAAAGAGACATAGTTTAAAGTAAATTCCAGGTATGTAAAGACACTTTTTAAATAAGAGGGTTGAAAGAGACCTTTTATCCCTAACAGATTTGTGCTATAATAGTTAAGTAGATAAGACTGAAAGAGACATACAGAGACATAAGCAGAAACTTTTACCTTCTGAAGATGGTTATTTGGTCTTACTCTGTAACTAAAATATATAAAAATACTCATCTAAAATTACCTGTTACCAATAACATAATGAACATATGCATTTGATCTAGATAGTTTTCCCACATGAAAAGATTTCCGACTGGTAAATTTTTTAGGAAAATAAACATAATAAATAGTCTTCCAAGTAATGTACTATGTGATAAGTATTTTTATAAACATCGGTAACAAAATGTAACTCAACTGTTAAATATTTCATAGTAAACTACAGTCCCAAGCTCTCTAGAATCATAACAAATGCAAATATTTGACAGAAAAGAATTTGCAATAGCCAACTTTATCTGCAAAAGGAGAGTATAATCCAAGCCAGTTCTAAATACACCAATGCCATTCAGTAAACTATTTCATGAAACTGAGTTGAGAATTGTTGTTTTGAGAGCAGGATGGGAGGAACTGGAGAAAATACAGCCATGATTTTGCCGTCTCTAGCTTCATCTGATGCAGATTTAGTGACAGTGTTCCACAGAGAGCAAAAAAAGAGGTTATCAACTGTTTCAGTTGCATATTCTTCCATTTTGAAAAATGTTCCGGTTTCAGATTAAAAACTATATCTTGGAAATCTGCAAATCTAGATAAGTTCTCATCCAAACATAAGCATTTCATGTAGAGCTCTACCTGTTTAGAATGCATTAAACTAAACCTTAATAATATTATTTTTATAGTTTGCAGTTCATTAAAAAAACCTCTCTTTATTTTCGAGTTATAAAAATTCTTAACCTACATATATATAGGTCATTGGAAGTTAATTATTCTACTGTATTTCTTTTCCTCAGTTTATTTAAATCCCTTCAAAATTCTACAGATAATATCTGGGCTTCTTTATTTTTATTTTTTTAATTTCACATTTCTCCAACAAACTCTTCTCAAAAAAAAAAAAAAAAAAAAAAAAGCTTTGTGTGCAACTTAGTGTTCAGCTTTTCAAAGCACAGTTGAGACTCTGATATTTAAGAAATTTCTATGGAAACTTCTGTGTATTAGGGATAAAACATAGAAAGAAACTTGCACTTTTTTTCTAGAAGTGGTCTCTCTTGAACTTTAGGGTATCTTTCTAGACCTAGGAATATCTTATATGACACGGATCCAGCTCAGCCCACTACAAGAATATTCCATCCTCTCTGCATAACAGATTCCATAAATAACTCTATTGGCTTAAGAATATGAGAATAGCTCTTCCTACTCTCTAGGTTTTTGTTTTGTTTTGTTTTGAGATGGAGTCTTGCTCTGTCACCCAGACTGGAGTGCAGTGGCACTATCTCAGCTCACTGCAGCCTCTGTCTCCTGAGTTCATGCAATTCTCTGCCTCAGTTTCCCAAGTAGCTGAGATTATAGGTGCCCGCCACCAGGCCAGGCTAATTTTGGTATTTTTGGTAGAGATGGGGTTTCACCAGCTTGGCCAGGATGGTCTTGAACTCCTGACTTCATGATCCACCCCGCCTTGGCATCCCAAAGTGGATTACAGGCGTGACCCATGGCACCCAACTTACTCTCTAGTTTTAAGACCTGTTTTCCACCTCAGTGTAACTAATAATGGAACACCCACTGCTTTCAGAGGAAAATCTCCCATAAGATGCAATGTTATTACAAGGCTCACAATTGGCATTCATAACAGTCAAGGATATGTTACAAGTATCTGCGGGGACTAACAATCATTTTGGAGACCGAGAGACTCTAACTAAAGTTATACCCAATTTACATTATTGAGCAGAGCATTTCTAAGTTGGTCCATGGCATCTTATTCAGTTTTATGTTGACATCACAATTTAGTTTTAGTTTACAAAATGGTTGAATATCACTATTTACTTTATTATAAACAGGGGGTATGTCAACAAAAGCATCTATCATCACTCCTCCAGAAACCAAAAATTGCTACAAACTATCAACAATCAGTTTTCCAATGGAATAAAATAAAAATGAAAGTGATTTCTCATCCTCCACAGGAATCAAATGGCATACAGATTGGTCACATTGGCTTTGATTCTGGATTCTGTGTGGGCTTATTTTCCCATATCTGCTAACATGTTTCCATGTTTATTAGTATTCTCTGGTTCAAAAAGGCTAATTTTTACCTGCAACCTAAAAGTATTAATATTTCAGTTTCTATCAAAGAAATTTTATAACTGATTAAAAGCCTGTGCCCTAAATTGAGTACCCACTCTCTGTCAATGTTCAAATCATAGTCGGCCAAGTTTTTCTTGTGTGTTTGTTTTATAACACAACAACATATCTCAACATCTAGTGACTTCAAGAACAATCAGTGAGCAACATCACCAACAACAAATCATTTTGGTATTTTGCCTATTCTCACAGCTACAAAAATTGCATTTTGTGATTTTCTCATCTGTCTAAGGTTTGACTAACAAAATTCTGAATTTAACTCAACAAGTTGTCCTCTAGGTTTGAGTTTTACTTTGAATGTTCTGTTGCATGACTTTTGTTTCCCAATTGACTATTTCTAATCTCCTATTAGTATTTATTGTAGAAATGTGTAATTTTCTTGAAGGGAGCAAAGCGAACCTTTCTTTTGCATGTCCTCTACTAAACTATCCAACAATCTGTATACACACATATTGTCACAATCATCATCAAGATAATCTCCATTACCACTTCTGTAGATGAGGAAAAACTAAGATTATATTTTCCTCCCCTACATCTCCTGGACTGTTGTTTTATATATAAAAAGTATTCATTATATCCCTGAACAGGATTATAAATCAAACATTTTTTAATAATGCAAATGGGTTGTAAATGACCTGGAAAGATTTTGAGTAAAATTTGTAGAAATAATATTTATAATATACATCACATCTTAAGTGTATAACTCCTTTAATCAGATAATAATGATCATAATTATTAACAAAAATCATGAGAATTTTAAATTTTGAATATAATTTGCATTTAACACAATTTAAAATATTCCATTTTCAGATTTAATTATAGGAGCTTTGTAAATCTAATTGTACATTTAAATAGGGAAGTTTAGTAATCTTTACTAATATTCTGATTATTACTAAATCTTTAGCAATCATTAATAATCAGACAGTATAATGAGTAAGAACTGATTACCCAATTGCTTTTTTAAAAATCTAATTATTTTCTAAAATAATAAATATGTGAATTTTGGTGTTTTGCCTATTCTCACAGTTACAAAAATTGCATTCTGTGATTTTTCTCATCTATCTAAAGTTTGACTAACAAGAATTTTGAATTGAATTCAACATGTTTTGTACTCTATTCTCACCGAGGTCTGATTTTTGCTAAAGCAGACTGTATGTTTGATGTAAATATCACTGTCTCTTCTCATAAAAGGACTTCCCATTCTCTCCCATTGACTTTTGTTGCTCCTACCTGTGAAAAGATTATGATGTTACATTCATTGATATTACTGTCAACCGTAGAGTATTAGTTTCTGGAAGACTCGGCATTGTAAACAAAATTTGCATTGGCCATGTAACTTCTATGGTAAATGGAATGTGGGTAAAACTGATGGATGGCACTTCTGAAAATAAGTATTAAGAATCATTATGGGCCGGGTGCCACGGCTCACACCTGTAATCCCAGCACTTTGGGTGGCCGAGGAGGGCGGATCACGAGGTCAGCAGATCAAGACTATCCTGGCTAACACGGTGAAACCCCGTCTGTACTAAAAAAAAAAAAAAAAAAAAAAAAAAAAAAATTCCAAAAAATTGGCCGAGTGTAGTGGCGGGCGCCTGTGGTCCCAGCTGCTCCAGAGGCTGAGGCAGGAGAATAGCGTGAACCCGGGGGGGCGGAGCTTGCAGTGAGCCTAGATCGCGCCACTGCACCCACCCTGGGCGACAGAGAGAGACCCCATTTCAAAAAAAGAAAAAAGAATCATTATGAGGCTCTGCAATCACTCTCTCTTGTTAAGCCAGTTGTCCTAAATATGGTCTGAGAGGAAGAAGCCACATAGAGCAGTGTCAAAGGTGACCTATGAAATCATTTAACTTGAACTAGAAAAACACATTTCTTGTTGTAAGCCACTAAGATTTTTAGCTTGATTTTCATATCAGCATATTCTAGCCAAAGAAATTGATATGCCTGCATTTGGCTACAATTGATGCTGGGGAAAATTTTTACTTTGTGCAAAAAGATTTTAGCAGATATACCTATATCTACACATATAAGACCATTATATATACTTTACATGTAACATACGTTTGATATGTATTTTATATCTAATTTTACATTTGATATATGTGAAAATTACATATATTTTATTCCTTTAAGTAGAGTAAACATTTTTTTAATCGAATAATCTCTTTGCTAGTTGTGAGAAACTTTTTAAAATATAGAAGAATTAATCATTAATATGATGACATTGGAAAGATCAACTTGCAACTACATATCAAATACCATTTCTTCTATTTCTGTTGTTAATTATCCAAGGTAATGTAAACTGTTTTCTGTTATATTAGCATCAGATGACTAAGGCAAATTCATGAATTTTGCTATGTCTCTGGAAGTTTTTTCTTAAACTTACTGCAGAGTAAATTTTCAATAAATCTATGACATCAGCTATCCATTTCACTTGGAATAAATTTGCTAAACATCTTACTTGTTGAAGTTGCATGATTTTTTTCCATCTAGAATGAAACAACGTGATCTCTTAAATGCTAAGAAAAGTGCTTTTTTATATTTGTTCTTTTTCAATGTTAATTTTTACTGCGATTTTAGAAAATAAAAATAGAACAGAACAAACAAATCACAGCATATCATATGTAACAAGAGTTTCACGGAACTTTGTCTCAATTGTGAGCATGTGTGTATGAGGTGAACGTTCAAGATGTATTTTCTACTGTGGGTAATTGTGTACAAATTTGGAAAGCCACAAGTTCAAGATATACAAGATATGTGCGTATGAACATGGTCCTTTATCATCTATTCATCAGCTATGCCTTGATGCTTGATGCTTACCTAAAGCTATAACTATGTACCCAGTGTTGAAATATCTACCAGGTATCAGGCTGTATGCTAGATCGTGCTGATTACATCTTTCTTCTCCAGGCGTGCATAGTTCAATGCAATAGTGTTTTAAGTTGAAAATCTTTGGAGTGTCAATGTGCCAAATCTGAAACTGTCTCTGCAGATGACTGAAAAACTTCTTCCCCTTGCAAACCTCATCATTCCCTGTATCCTCAATATAGCTTTCCCACTACATGTCTTAACTAAACCAAGTATTTACAAGGTACTTGTAGAGTATGATCAAAGATAGGATTTTTTAAATTAAAATTTTGAAATCAGATATGTGTGTGTATATAGAGAGAAAAATATACACATACACAAACATATAGATATATATCCACATACATTATTTGCATAGTTCTACTTATTTATATATCTGTTTCAATCTCTATGTCTATACCTATATCTTTAGCTCCATCTACCTAGAGTCTCATTTATCTTCTATGATTTTAACTTAACAGTAATATTTTAAGAAAGTGTTTGTTGACTAAATGTTTTCATTAGCCGTGAATTATGTAGTACCTTGTATTTTCTATATGTATACATGTACGTATTTCATACATCATAGTGGATATGTGGTACGTGTATCAAATGTATATAGTCTGTACATATATTCTATATGTATATGCGTGCAATATATCATATGTATAGAATTTATATTGTGTACATGTGCACATTCCACACATATGTAATTACTATATAAATTGTGATATTTAAACCACAAATACACAATTTTAGATTCAGCGAATCTTACTAATTAAAAGGGCCTTTACTAGTCTTCTTAGATTACAGATAAGGAAGCTGATATCTCAGAAGTTGAAATTATTCTCCAAAGTTAATAATGGGAGAAACTTTAAGCCCAAGTTCTGATTCCAATTTGATGTTCTTACCACTTTATCATTCTCTTTCCTTCATGAGAGTCTAATAGGTCATTTCCAGAAATTCCAGACCTCAGTGACTTTAAACTAATGCACATTAATCTACTGGTTGTATTAGAAAAGCCATCATTTTGTCTTGAGGCATCACCTAACACAAATTGCTTCATAGTGGAGTTCCATACAAAAGAGTGCATACTATAAAGATAAAGATTATAGTTTATTAAATTATATCAAATAAAAATGTGTGAGAATATTAAGGTTTAATTAACTTTCTGTTTGTAATCATTCTGGCTTTTTAAACATAAATGTATCACTTCACCACCACTACAATTCCTTGCCAGGCTGAAAATATGAATAAATATGAATAATTTAGTACATGATGAAAATGTACTGTAGAATTATTTTATTTAGTATATAAATATTGAGCACCCACTTTTTGGCAGTTCCTTATAAATGATGTCATATGACAAAATTAGTATTTCCAATATCCCTCTAAAATTATCAGTACCATAACTTTTAAAGTAGATTTTATTCATTAGTTTATAAGAAGTGACACTATATACAGGCTGTCATTTTCTTCTCAGTGACAAGAGAGAACTTGTCACATATTAAAAATAAGGTTTTTAATATGCATAAAGTTATCAAAGTGTTTAAATCGTATTCTCTAAAACATGATCTATAAAATAGAATTGTGATATTTTACATTTAACATTATATTCTCAAAATCAGACATGTAATGGTATCGTTATAAAATACAGACCACTTTAGCAAAACATGTAAAACTCTTTTACAATCTTGTTTTTTAAGATGGGCGTATGATTTTACATAACAATTTATTTCAAAATAGAAGGATTAACATAGAAAAATGACATACAATAGGCTAAGTGAAAAATAAGCCCTTTGAAAATCTAAAAAACTTTGACAATATATATTGTTTGTTACAATCCCTAATATCTTAATTATTTTCTCTGTATATCCAATGTCTTCGTAAAGTATTATTTTTCTTTATAACCAAATGACACATATTTTTTTAAATCTCATTGAGGAAGATTTATTATTCACTAAGAATATAATCAGCATCCTTAACATTTATCATATATAATAATAACACTTATTCATAAGACCCTGAATATTTCTTTACAAATTCTGCCTTGAATGTTTAAATGACTCTTAATCTAAGTCTCCTAAATTGTCATAAAAATTAGGCTGATTCACTGTCCCTTTGAGATTGTGATATAAAAGCCCATCCATCACGATGTATCTAATTAAGAAACTAAGTTAAGAGGTGTTTGAACAAGATATTTGAAAATCTCAGGGGACCAGACAATTGAATTGGTATTGCAGACATATCAAATTAGTTAATGATTTGGGGAATCTTTATTCTTCAAGAGTATGTAAATTAAAAAAGAATAATGAAATTCATTAAAGCTTGGTATCAGGGAGAAAGGAGGACCCTGTGCACCATTGCATGTAATTATAAGTACCTGCTTCATTCAGATAGAAGGACAGGAGACTGGGGAAACAATAAAAGCAATTTGGACAGATTAATTTTCATATTAAACATAGATAATTATAATTATTTTTCTTTATATTTTTGGGGTATCTTTCTCATAACTGACAAATCCATATTTGGCAATCAGGCTTGTTTTCCATTTTCACTTCGCCATATGAACTTGTAAGATAAATGTCTTGCCATTCAAAATAACAATAGATATTGAATTTTCTCTTGAAATTTAACAAAGTATTTTATTTATTTTGTCAGCCTATTTTGATACTGAAAGAGGCAGAAGAATAAAACTACACTGTTTTATCCAAAGCATGGAATGAATAGAATATTAAACCTCACCCAATAAAGAGCTAGACAGGGATATGTGTTCAAAATGTAAGCAAAACCTTTTCTCATTTTCGAAAGCATTATACAGATATTTCGTTTGAAGCATATAAAATAAGAATGCAACCAATGATACTATTTTATTAAATAAAATAGTTTCTTCCATTTTTGAATCATTTCTGGAATGAAGCTTCATCAAAAGCTTTCATTTTTTTAATGTACCATTTTAAAAGCTTAAACTCTGATAAATTGCAAAATGTGTTTTCAAAACTAGGATGCTGTAGAACATGCCCCTATTATAAAAATAATATACTCTTTTTAGACTTCTATGTAGAAAAAACACTGAAGAAATATCAAAGCCAACTGTTGATTTGAACCAGTGATACGACATTTAAAGGTAAAATATTTTAGAAGAATACAGAACATTATCAGATATCCTCTTGATGTCTCCCCTCCCTTTCACTTCCCTTGATAGTCCCTCAAACCCAATATATTCTACAGTAAATCTTGGACATTTATGAGATTTATGCCTTTATTTTTTAACCTCTGAAGCAAGAAAATCATAAGCATTTACAAAATAGCATTTATCATACCCAAGAGTTGAATGTTGGAATCATCAAATTGCTATGGATCAAAATCAAAAGGGATTAAGAATAGGGCAGCTAAAGTATTCATGTTTCAATTGGATTCTCATTAAGGTGCCAATTATTTAATGCCACACATTAAAGGAAAACTGGAAAGTATATTCCTAAAATAGAAATGGTGTTTCTAAAGAAAAATAGATCCTAAAATAATAAATATTCTAGGATATGAACAAAGGTTTATCAGTAAGGTTTTTCATTGCAGTAGTGAGAATGATGACTAAACAATAAGGGGAATGGTTAAATATCACAGGTAAATCCATTACCTGCAATATGCACTGATTAAACAGGACTTGGAAGAATATTTAATGACAATCCATGTAGAATACTTATAATTTAATATTATGTGTGAAGTAATTATAATTTGAGAAAACACACATGCCATATGATTCCAGATTCATTTTTAAAATTTTATAACTATATTTATACATAGAAAAAAGACTGAAAAATACCACGCATTGTTAGATTGACCTCTGAGTCTGAATTAACTGTGATATTACTTTTGTTCTTTACTGATTCTCATTTTTCCATTTTCTATTAAATTATATTAGTTTGTTGGAAAAATCAATAACAAAAAGTAGTCCTTGCAAATTGTTTTTCCTTGTGAAAAGTGTGCTTTCCAAATAGCACACTTAATAATGCCAGGTATTAAAAGCATCATGTTATAACAAATTTATTTTCCCCAAGATGTGAAGAGGATACATTCTATTCTACAATCAAAAGCGCACGCGCGCGCGCGCGCACACACACACACACACACACACACACGCACACATTCAATTTTAGTTTGTAATATTTTGTAAAAAAATAAGCATTATTTACATTTCATGAAGAACTTCTGTGACACCACTTATGCCACTTTATTATCATTTTGTCGATATTGTGATTATCTTCAAGTTCCATTTTATCTAGTCAGAATTTGACCCTATCGCAGGCTCTTCGGTGATCTAAGCCAGTCAAGGTAATGCCACTCCCTTGGCTAGAGTCATTATGTCAAAAAGCAACCTCCAATTTACATTAGTAGATACTTGGAATTCCTCTACCCAGCATGATTTCTTCAGTGGTGTCCACGTAGGCTAAATTGACACAATAAGAGCAAGGATTAGGCAAAAGTTCCTATTTAGAAGACCTTAGAGGATAGTAGGTCTGACAGTATCCCATCACCTAACTAACCCATGCCTGAAACTCAGGTTTCAACTACATGAAACCCAGAGTATTTCAACTTCCCAAGACAATAATAAAACTTTATTGTTTATGGCAATTTAACATTGATTTTCTGTTACATATAATTATGCGCATGACAACTGAAACAATATCACAAATTCAACGTTATAGTAAAGTTCTTAAGCTTTGTATCTAGTTATATTAAACTATGTGTCTGCTCATGAGCTAAAGCCTTTAAAATTATAGGATTTATTTTTAAACTTTAGCACAGGAAATTAGTAATATGGGTAGGACCATCTCCTGCCACACAAGAGATGTAAATTGTGCCACATTTGAGGTGCAACATGGCTAGCATTGTTTTTTTTAGCATGGATGTGGTTATGTTCTACAGCCAGCATTCTATTTTATTTTTGAAATAACATTATTCAGTTGGAAGAACATATGTAATGCACAAGTTGTTAATTTCAAAGGCAATAGTTTATTTTGAAGAGAATGTTTACATGCTTAACTCTATAAATTTTAGTAGTAGAACACTTCTATAAACTTTCAAACAAAGCTATTTTTATTTTCTTTAGATTACAATGTTGTGTTCCTGATATAATATAGCTTAATGGTGAGTATATTTAACTACATTGAGTTATAATTCTCATTACATGTAATGCCTGGTGAAAAGACAGTTTTTAAAATGGAATACTGTGTACCACTAGCCATGTCTTAATGGTTTCTGAAGTGTAGTGTGCAAAAATTTTGCAGTGAAGCGTTCATGCAAAATGAGACATGCAAAATGTTCAGTAAATGAGACAGAGTAAATTTTCTTGTAATATTATCGCAAAATGCTTTTATATTTTTAATGACTTAAGAGTCATTCTAAAATCTTAGATCAAAATGTAATGAAATAATATATGATTTTAAAATGTTTGCTGTTTTGAATCTGATTGTCTTACAAAGAAATCACATTAATTAAACTAGCAAACAGAGTGGGAATAATTCTGGAGGGCAGAACTAAATGCCCATAATATATCCATAGTGCTAGGCATTGTTCCGCTAGAAAGAATAAGAAAGAACAGCAGCTATTACCTGATTCTACATGGAAGCAACCTCCTAATGAAGCAATGTTGCGTGTGAAACACTGTCCTTTTGACACCCAACTTTATGATTTCTCTTTATTAATCTGTTTTATGAAAAATTCACAGGTCTGCTATGTGGACATAGTAAAACATACCTTTCATATTAATATCAACTTTTTTTTTTTTTTTTTTGAGATGGGGTCTCGCTCTATAGCCCAGGCTGGAGAGCAGTGGCGGGATCTCACCTCACTACAAGCTCCGCCTCCCGGGTTCACACCATTCTCCTGCCTCAGCCTCCCAAGTAGCTGGGACTACAGGCACCCGCCAGCACGCCCAGCTAATTTTTTTTTAGTAGAGACGGGGTTTCACCGTGTTAGCCAGGATGGTCTCGATCTCCTGACCTCGTGATCTACCTGCCTTGGCCTCTCAAAGTGCTGGGATTACAGGCTTGAGCCACTGTGCCCTTTTGCATAGTGAAGTTAGATTTTACTTCAGAAATAAATAATGTCTTCATGATGAAAAAACCAAGTAAGCACAAATTTTGAAAACTGAAATTCCTCATGGGTTCGTTTATTTCCTGATGGTATTCACCAGGGATATGCTTATCAAAATGAGAAGAGAATCGTATGGAATACTACATAGTCACTATAATTTTATTTTAAATTGTGGTATGAGGCCTGAAATTAAAATTCTATATTAAGTGCTTCCTTGATACCCGGGGAAACCAGGAAGGTTTCAGACGACCAAAATCACCAGTTTCCCTCCCCCTTCCACCCTCTAGATAAGATCCCCTAGCCAAATGATGCTTCTTTTCACAAGGAAAAGCCCAGTGCTTGCTTATCCCTGAGTAGTGAACTTAAGTTATTCTACACCCAGAAGAATTATTCAAATAAGTCTGTGGTAGTCAAGGTTACCTCATTTTCTTGTTACTACAAAGCTTGCTTCCTACAGCCCTTGTTCACTCTCTTCCTGAGTTCTAACCCTATGCGGCCCTGCATGGAAGGCAGTGCCCTCCTCTCCCAGGATGCACGTGACTAATAAACTGCCATCTCATCTGTATGGTGTCAGGAGTGTGTGCTCATCCACCATGTACTATTTGTGTGAGGATCCTACCCTCACCTATGGGGTGAAGGTTTCAGAACAAAATATTCAGAATATTAAAATGCTAGCTATCATTCAAACCCTGAGGCTGCTTTCATGTGTTTTAAAAAGCACAACAACATTGTTGTTTCTTTGAATTTGATTTTATGATCTGTTCATATCACAACCTGGAATTTTCTTGTTTTCATGTTCTTCATACCTTCTTACTGTGCCCACACTCCATGGCATTGTTAATTTAGAGTACCTGATGCTCCAGTTACAGAGTTGGAGGGAAATCTGTGTCATTCAATCTTTATGACAAGTAAATATTTTTGCTCTGATTGGGTTGATTATTGTGCACTTTACAGTCAATGAAAGGTATGCATTTGTGTATTGTGTATGATAGTAGAATAACGATGTGACAGTATAAGATGCCTGCTGCATTACTTGTGTTACCCTGAAAACACTGGAATACGTATTTACCCTTCAAGGACATATATATATTTTTTTAACATTTCTCTGAGCAGGTGATATTTCTTTTCAAAGAGTGCAATACCACCATGAGATGAGGTAATACGATAAACCTTTGTAAGAAGAATCTCTTTATTGGATAAGGTTAGCAAACTAAGGCTGTCAGAGATTGTATTACACTATCCCTTGTGTGTGCTTGCAGTGAGATTGTTAGAAAAGATCATTTTAGAAAAGTAAAGAATAAATCGCTGTATTCTCTCTCAAAAATCCTTTTCAAAATAGATTTGACAGTTGAGTGATTATATCTCTAATACAGACTGTGCTAGGATATGTGGGATTAAAAACTCAGGAGCTTCAACACAAGGCACTGAACAAAAGGGGTCAACAGGAACACGGAGCCCCCCCAAATCGAGAACAGATAACTAATCAACTTAACTCTGCCCTCAATACATAGAGGTTAATATCTGTACCTTCAACAGATTTTGTTGTTCAGGTTTTAAAACGCTATGGTTTTTTCTCTTATAAAGATCCTATCAATTTCTTCAGGAAAGAAAACAAAATCAATAACATTTGAATGTAGGAAGATCTACCGGTAGAAATAAAACTTGCTGATTCCCTTTACATTTCTAAAAGAGCTGTTAGAGGGAAATATGTGTGAAATAGCATTTGTCCTTATTAATATTTAATTAGACTTTAGGGTTTAGAACCTCAGGGAAGATAGCTAAAGAAAGAAAAGATGAAATATCAAAACAAATATGTTCTATTAAAAGTTACACATTCATGGTCTCCTCCCCACATTTTACTTTATAGAATGATTTGCATTCAAAATAACAGGAACCATACACCCCATGTGATTAAATAATACAAATCAAAAATTAATTATCTTCTGAAAAGATAACTCAAAAAATCTGCCTCACGTCTAAAGTTATAGCCCTCAGCTAATTAACTGCCTTACAAAAGAATATTATTAATAAAGAGAATTTTGCTAAAGAAACATAGAGAACAAACTTCTATAACTCGAAAGTGATATAAAACTATTGCAATCTGTTCATTGTAATGATAATTTAGATAATTTTATGGTTAATTCATTATTTTGATTGCCAGAATATTGAAGAAGTAGAGCTGTAATTCTTTTTGACCATTGCTTTCAACCTTGGATACCCCCAACTTATATGCAGAGTTTCTTCTTATATTACAGCTAAGGCATGCACACTTATTTCTCTCTTTCTTGTCTTTCGTTGTAGGCCATTAACCAAATATTGTAGCCCTCCCATTCTTATCCCCACAAAAAATATCTTCTCTTCCATCAGAACAGTATTTTTCAACAAAGAACTTACTTTGGGATCACATGAAACATTGATTCATATGTTTATAAATTATAGGTTTCCAAGTACTAACTCAGGCATAGCAAATCAGTACATTGGATAGGGTAGGACCCAGCATGTATATTTTTCAACAATCCTCGGTTTAAAAAGCATGCTCTAGAGAGCAGAGATAATTATATGCTCTTGGCAGCTGGAGTCCTCCTGCTGGGATTGTCTCTGTTGTTGCTTGCTCTGTGGCCTGAGCACCTCTTTTGATAACAGGTGTGGTAGGCTCACTGCCTGCAAAAGTAGAGACCAATGCCAGCATCCTGGAGCTAGGGTCTTTAATGATGCTGTTACTCTCTTCACATCATTAATTCTGGCCTGTGGCCAAAGAAGGAATCCTGTTTAAAAGGGGAAAATTTTCAAAACCAAAAATTATCAAACTCTCAGTTATAATTTAAAGTCTGAATTCCCAATGAATAAAACTATCTATCAAACTTATTATTAGCCTCTTGTTTGTACTGTTTGCTTGTAGTAGGGTCATACATTGAGTCCACTCAAGAAAACAGGAAAAAAGATAAACTTTCAGCAATAATGCAATACACAGTGAATGCTGAAGCCAGCAGTTATGACAGCAGTCAACAGTGCAAGTCTGTGGTTAGATGCTGCCTTAGAAGGGGAGCAAAAGCAAAGGTAACTAAAAATAAAAATGGGTAAGTAAGAGTGAGGTTTGTAGTAGCTGGTGACTGTCATTGACATTTGTCATTTATGTGATGGCCTGTTGAGTAGTATTTCCATAACTGGTGAAATTTCCATCTGTCCTGTCTCTCACAAATAATGGAAGGAAGAATTTGAATTCTCAGACACCCTAGCAAATAAAAGATGGGTATGTGACCTACATGCCAATCAGGCACACAGAAACGTGACTCATAGTAGGTAACTGGTGGCAAACTTTTTGTATAGCAACTCCTGTGTTGCTAGTGCAGTTGCCAACAGAGAACTTGAAGAACGTCAGGAGTCATGTGATTTTCTTGTTGAGGCAGAAGTGAAATTGTTGCAGCCATCGGGATAGAAAGTGGTTTTATACAGGCAATACAAACTATTTTCTCAAGAGGCCAGTTCTCTGGCTGGACTTGGGGTAGTGTTTCCGGAGGAAAAGAATGTGTTTCTATTTATGAACCTCTTCCCAATATTCTTCAACAAATTCTATCTCAGTAAATGAGACAGAGTGAATTTTCTTGTTGCCACTAAAGTGACAAAGCATACACAAGTGAGAATGTAAGAGGTTTCAAGCAACAGAACTTTAATTAAATTGGTGGTTATCTGGTCAGTTCAGTCCCATAGAGAGTAGGAACACAACTTGCACGGGTGCTGGCATGAGATCTTAACACATGACATGCAGTGGCAAAATAAATAAATACATTTCTTGTAAGTACAATGAATAAAATAGTTGTTGAAAGCAAAGCTATGAAGAGATCAAGAGGTTACTCATTTGACACTACATTAAACTTTCCTATATAAGAATGTAATTGGTCTGTGCTTTTAATTGTGTAGGAAGGCTTAAGGAAAAGAAACTACATAGTCAAAGTTTTAAACTCTCAGATCAAGGCATAGTCTGAGAACAATAAAATTTGTATGAGTATTCTAAAGAATCTCCTGATATTTACTGCCAGGGCATTAATATAGCCAAAAATTAAACTCAACAATTGACACTGTAAATTGTTGTATATTCATTTATTTTTTATCTAAACACTGACCACATTCCTTAAGGTAACTGAGGGCATTACTGAGGAAGAATATAACTCTGTGGACTTTATTGAAAGGAAGGAAGACATGTGATATGGTTTGGATCTGTGTCCCCACCCAAATCTCATGTCAAATAATAATTCTCAGTGTTGGAGGAGGGACCTGGTGGGAGGTGACTGAATCATGAGGGTGGACATCCCCCTTGCTGTTCTCACGATAGTGAATGAGTTTTCATGAGATCTGGTTGTTTAAAAGTGTGTAGCACATCCCTCTTCACTCTCTTCCTCCTGCTCCAGCCACGAAGGACATGCCTGCTTCCCCTTTACCTTCTGCCATGATTGTAAGTTTCCTGAGGTCTTCCCCACCATGCTTCCTTTATAACCTGTGGAATCATGAGCCAATTAAACCTCTTTTCTTTACAAATTATTCAGTCTCAGATAGTTCTTTATAGAAATGTGAGAACGAACTAATACAATACGGGAAGATTCAGATCACTCAAATTTCCCTGAATCCACAAATTTCACTAAGCCTCATTAACCTCCTCCTCTGTACAATGAAGCTGTTCTTTCCTTGTTTTAAGACCCTGTGAAAAACCTTCCTGAGACAACTACCTGTCAAGAGAAATCCAATTCTTCTTATGTCCCGTTAGCCACCTTGCTAATCTTATAAACAGAGTCTAATATCACCATGAGTCTGGTGTAAGGAAGGAAACACTAAGAAAATTAAGAAAAGGTTTGCACAGCAATATACACAATACAAAATTTTCCTAACAAGTTAGTTGAAAAATGGTGAAATATATAAGTCAGTAGATTCTGAAGATACTAGATCCAAAAGGAAAAAATACCATTTCAGATGTGATTAAATTTATTGACATAGATGCAAATACTAGAGATTCTAAAGTCAATGTGTTAACACAAAGATCTAAAGTAATTGATTTATAGTTACCTGACTAAATATTGTATTAATTGGTGACTTTATTAAATAAAACTGGAATGCGAGAAATTTCCTGATTCCTGCGATTTGAAGAGTAAGAAATATTAGAACAGATGTACTACATGTAGCTTTCTCTACCAACCCTTAACTATGACCCATAGGAAGCCACTGAAAACATTTTAATCAAAAAGATGTTGAGAATGACATCAAAGAAGGAAAGACCAGTTTCTCAGCAAAGTACTTTTGTGACTGTTCTGTTTAAGCAAAGAAAGTAGATGTATGATGAGATTTCCACTGAAGAGGATTTCTGAGAAAAAGTAACAAATTTTAACTTTAGAGGCAAAATGTGGTCAGTCACAGTTAAAAGCAGCAGGAATCTTTTCAAGTGCCTGCTAGATCATGGACTTTCCAGGACAAAGATAAATGATCAGATAGTGAACTGTTCATGTTTATCCCTCACATATTAAAAAAAAAAAAAAAAAAAAAAAAAAAAAAAAAAAAAAACTCTAGAAAATGAAAGTCTTAAGCCATCAAAATAGCTATAGTTTTAAACTTAATTTCTCAATGTAAATTTACATAATAAAAATTCAATGAATGAGAACTCTGGTTTCAGCTCGGACATGTAAAAAGCTTGGAAGTCGTCACTCCCATTCTTACAACAAGAGAAAACCTCAGCAACCTAAAAATCAATAACTTGTTTTAGACCTGTCAGAAAATTGAGGTCACAGAGCGACTGCCACTGAGAAATCTGGAAAGATGGGTGAATACAGAGAATCACAGCCAATATCAGCTTACAACTTACTTGGAACAGAAGCTGCTGGATCTGTAAACTGGTAGGAACAATTAAAAAGTAATTTTGATTAATTGCTGGAGGCTGAGTTTAGATTAGCTTGAGAGTGAGAAACTCCTATGGGTCCACTCTTAGGTGAGGCCTCAACATCTTCATGAGTTTTATTTCTCTGAAACACGTCATATTCTCAGGGTGAAGATCCTAGACAGGAGAAAAATTATTATTTTGAAAGTACTCAGAACATTTGCCATAACAAAGGTCTATTTTCCAAAAGTAATTTTACTATAAACTTCAAACCCATCTAGCTTTCCAGTTTCACCAAAAGAAAGAAAAAAAAAATAGCTGAGAAACATTTCCAAAGCCCAGAGACTCTGGCTGCAAATAAAATAATATTTTATCATAAGATTATGGAAAACTTCCCTGACTCATACCTTACTAACACATTAGTATAATAACATTAGATTATAACTGAGAGTTGCAAAATAGAGATAATTGAAAAAGGAATCTTAGAGAAACCAAAGGCAAAAGGAGAAAAAACAAAATACTGGGGAGAACTGAAATCTCTGACACCTACATCTTTAAGAAATATTAAATACAGCCCAGATCCTAGCCAGATTTACATAAACTTCATAATAAAAGACCCAGTTACCTCAATTTCTTTTACCAAATATATGATCATGTGTGGCCTTCAACAAAAAATTACAAGATAAGCTAAAAGGCAAGAAAGAAATACAGTATAAAGAGACAGAGCGAGAATCAGAACCAGACTCAGATATGATACAGATGTTGAAACTATTTGGTAGGAAATTTAAATATGTTAAGGGCTTTTAATAGAATTAATAGGTAACATTGAAGAGCAGATGAGTAATGTAAAAAAGACATGGAAATTCTGATAGTCAATAGGAAATACTAGAAATCAAAAACGGTACAACAGAAATGAAGAACAACTTTGATGGGCTCATTAAAAAATTAAACACAACTGAGGAAATAATCAGTGGGCTTGAATGTATACCAATGTAAACTTTACAAACTAAAATTTAAAGAGCAATAAAAATTAGAAAAATATTACAGCATGTCCAATAACTGAGACAATTTCAAAATGTACAGAACACACATGTGTAATTTGAGTACTAGAAGAAGAAAGGATCAAAAGAAACATTCAAAGTAACAATGATCAAGAACTTTCCAAATTGGTAACAGACACCAAACCACCGATCTAGGAAGCTCAGAGAACATAAACCAGAGAAAAAAATCAAATAAATATTCACCTAAACCTATAACACTTTAAAAGCAGGAAATAAAACATAGAAAAAAAGTCTTCCAAGAAGCTGAAGCAGGGATAGAGAAGTTAAGCGGGAGGGGAATGGTGGATACCACACCTATAGTGAAACAAGGATAAGAATGACATCAACTTCTCCTCAGAAGCCATGCAAGCAAGAAGACAGTTGTGTGAAATAGTTAAAGAACAAGGACTATTATCAGAAATAGTGGAAAATACTGTATAGTGATTGTAACCAAATGCATACTTGCCTGCTTGCCATTTATTAAACCAAATGAACAAGGACAAGAAGTAATGAAAGGAAAGTGACTTTATTCCATAAGCTAGCAGTTGTAGAAATGGCCAAGCTCATGCCATAAAGGAAGCATATCAAATTTGGGGCTAAGAGGAAGTGTTTAAAAAGGGAAACTTGATATGAGGGGTATGCAGGCATGGCAAGAGATGTTCTTCTATGCGGCTTGTTCCAAAGATTATCTTGAGTTGTCATCCCATCTGGTGTATGAGCAGGAGCCATCTTGGATACAGCTGCAGTGTAAATTAACTGCAGCCTTGAGATAATCTCTAGGTGGGGGATAATTATATAGTTGCCTGGATTGTTTCAAGAATTAGCCCCTGGGACTTCTAAGTAATCACATAATTAAATAAGGAGAACATTGTGCAAGGGAGTGCCTGGCAGCAAAAGGAAAGCAAAGGTTATTGTATTATTAAACATGAAGCAAATGAAAAAGAGACAACTTTAAATGAGGCGTTCAGTTATGTGATAAACAAATCTATTATTCAAGAAAATATAACAATCCTTAACATATACGCTACTAACAACAGAGGGTCAAAATACATGCATCAAAAATTGATATAATAACAAAGAGAAATATAAGACAAACCCACGAGTATTCCTGGAGACTTTCACAGCCCTCTATCAGCAACTGTCACATTCAAAAGAAAGAAAATAGGTAAAGAAATAGTTGAATTGAGCAGCACCGTCAACCAACTTGAGCTAATTGGTTTCTATAGGATGCTTTAGCCAACAACAATAGAATATACAATCATCTCAAGCTTATATAAACCTTATTTCTCGGCCATTAAACACAGCTTAACAATACTAAAAGACCATAAAGAGTATGTTCTCTGATTATATACTAGTTTAAACTCGAAATCAAAACCAGAAAGATAGAAAAGTTCCAAAGAGCTTGGACATTAAAGAATAATAATACTAAGTGAAACGTGAACCAAAAAACACATCTTAAAAGAAATTCAAAATATTTTGAACTGACTGAAAATTCAACTTAACAAAGTGTGTGGGATGCAGAAAAAGTACTGTTTAAGAGAAGTTTATGGCCCTGAATGCATATATTAGTGTAGAGCTCAGGACTCACTGAAGGCTTGCTGACAAAGCAACTCACAATAGACAGATTTATTGGAGAAAAGGTACACATATTTATTTAATGTGTACACATGGGAGCCTTCAGAATGAAGACCCAAAGATACAGGGGAAATTATTTCATTTCCATGCTTAAGTCTGGACAGCCATTCAGGAATAGGATTGAACAAAAAGTGTATGATCTAATGTTAATAAGCTGACTGGTGAAATCCAACAAAGTCAGTTTGTCTGGATTCCTCTTAGCCTCTGGGAACACATATTCCTTTCCTTCTGGGGGTGGGGTATGACCTTCTCTGGCATGGAAGTCTTACAATGTACCGTCAAACAAGGTAAGTCCGATACTTTTTTTACTGCCAGTTTGTAAACAGAAAGCCTGGGGGAAAATTAGAGTAATATTTTTAGATTTTATGGCTGGCTTTGGAGAAAAGGGGTTCTGGTTTCTACCACCTGCCTTGGGGAAAAGGTATTGTAGTTTCTATGGTTGACCTCGGGGGAGAATGGGACTGAAGACAGGAGGACAGGAGAAAGAAAAAAACTTGATTCTGAGGCTGCCACTGAAACCTTCATTCTGGGGTATTGTTTTCTGAGCCTCAATATTAGAAAAACGTAAAAAGAAAGATGTAAAATCAATAATCTAAGCTTGCACCTTAAAAAGGTAGCTGTCTGGATGAACGGAGGCAAGATGGCTCACTTCCGTGTTCTTCTTCACCAACTTTTCCTGCGCGCATGAAAATGCAGCCGGCGCCCAGGAAGGTGCAGACCAACCGGGCATGCACCAGGTGACGTCAATCCAAAGAAACCAAGATTTACCTGGTCGCACCTGCAGAACGCCACCCCCCCCCCCCCCCACACGCCCGTGCCCCGCCTATTGCCCTCCCACTCCTAGAAAAGCCGCTCCCGGCCAGTGCCCCACGCGGACTTCCCAGCCCCACTCCTGTCGGGATGTCGGGACTGTATCAGGAACCCCGCCTGAGAGCCCCACCGGGGGACTCTGTCGGCCTCCTTTGCCGGAGGCCAGCAGACCTCTCCCCCACACCTTAGGTGACCAAAATAAATTTGCAGTTTTGCTCCTACCCTTGCCTACCCGCTGATTCTTTTGTGCCTGCTCTGTTGGTCTTTAGAAAAAAAAAAAAAAAAAAAAAAACAAATCAGTAGCAAAAGAAGAACAATCTAAGCCTAAAGCAAGAAGAAGAAAAGGAATATAACAGAGCAGAAATCAATGAAATTGTAAAATAAATCAGTAGAAAAAAATATATAAAACCAAAACCAGGCTCTTTGAAAAGATCAGTAAAATTCCTAACATTTTAGCCAGGCTAATCAAGAAAAAAAAAAAAAGAAGAAACAAATTAGTAATATCAGAAATGAAAGAGAAGTCATCACTAGTGATAAAGGCTCTTTGCCTGGCCAAAGTTTACTCAGGTTCCTGAACCTTCTCCTAGGCCCTTCAGTGTACTTCCTTGTTGAATCCAGTTTTAGCAAAGAACCCTACTAAGTTTGTTTATTTATTTATTTATTTATTTATTTATTTATTTATTTATTTGAGACAGAGTCTCACTCTCTCACCCAAGCTGGATTGCAGAGTACAGTGGTGCAATCTCTGTTCACTGCAATCTCTGCCTCCTGGGTTCCAGTGATTCTCCTGCCTCAGCCTCCCAAGTAGCTGGGACTACAGGCACACGCCAGCCAGCACACGTGGCTAATTTTTTTGTATTTTTAGTAGAGACAGGGTTTCACCATGTTGGTCAGATTGGTCCCGAACTCCTGACCTCAACTGATCTGCTTGCCTTGGCCTCCCAAAGTGCTGGGATTACAGGCATGAGCCACTGTGCTCAGCCGCCTACTAAGTTTCCTAACAAAAACCCTCCACCCTTGATATCTGATCACCCTCAGCATCTGGTCTAGTTTCTCATTCCACACCATGCTCCAGGTAATATCTCATTACCCTGGCCTGTCTTCAGCAAGACTCCTGTTAAGTAGGTTTAGCCAGAATACCCCTCTGATGTTTCCTCTTAGTCATTTTCTATTCAGTGACTGCATCCTGCCTCTTGGATATCAATTATCAATTGCTAATGCTTATTGTCCCACTGCAAGATACCATTGCAGCCATCCCTCTAGGTGAACAGAGTCTTCCTTACTATGCTATAACAAGTATTGTAGGATTTTTTTTTCTGTAATACCACTGGTACTTTTAATATTAAAAGGAAAATAAAGGAATATTATAAAAACTCTATTCCTAAAAATTTGATAACTGAAAGAAAATAGACCAATTTCTGATCAAAGTAAACAACTAAAATTCACACAAGGAGAAACATAATCTGAATAGTCCTATACCTATTGAAGAAATGGGGTTTGATAACTGAAATGAATGATTGAGGCAAAAGTGTGCATCGATCGAGGTTTCTTAAGCCAGCTTTAAAGTGTGGGAAAAAACACTAGACACAGACACAACTGTGGCTTTTTTTAAAAAGAGGTTTTCCGGAGGTTTAGTATTTATACTTTTCCTTAGGGACAGGTAGGTGGTAAGGTGAATGGTTACATTGTTACATTCTTGTCAGAATTTCCTTAGTGCCCAGTAAGTCTACAGTTTATATAAGCTAAGGTGAATGTTTGAAGAGAGAAAAAGCAGTAAAGAAAGAATCAATTATGCAAACTTCTCTGGGTAAGTGAAGGAATGACTGATCTCATCTTGTCTTCCTTCTGCAGCTGGAAAAATAAACTCGTAGTCAACATTATCAACGTGGAATTGAACAGAGTCTAGTTTCAGGAGTTAGACTTAGGGTAGATCTAAAGTTACCATTGATATGTCCTTGTTTATGGGAGGCCAGCAAAAAATTTACTTATGAGTAGTCTGTAGGAGCAATCCCTAATAGATGCCTGAGGCCTTTTACATTTCTGTGGTGACCTGGCTAATGCATAAAGCAAATAACAGCTATTCATTTGGAAGAGGTTGTTGCATGATTCAGCCCTCAGGCTTAACCTTCTTTTTTGCATAAAGAGTTTGGAGGTCCCGAGATTTTTTAAATTTTCCTTTACAATTCAATATTTAATAATTTCCAAAAGAGAAAACACAAACTGTAGATGGTTTTACTGGCGTATTTTTCCAATGATAACAATTTTGAGGTATAATGAATGTCTGGGCACATCCATTCCCATCTGGCATAGAGCAATGAATTATCTGTAAGTCTTGTTGATTCTAAGTCCCTCCATCATAGGCAGTCACACCAAGGGACAGGATAGACCCAGGGAAGGCTGCCATGCTACCTCAGCAATGTTAGTGGCAAAATTTAAATGTAATGGACATTGATGTTACCTCTGGTAAATCTTGGCGAGAATAGGGAAATTTTAACCAAAAATTAAGTTGAAAGGCCACTTATAACCACCTGAATGGGCTCCCTCCACAGCTGGGCACCCTAAAATTCAACCTGAAAGACTGGTTCAGGCCCTGACAGAAAGTAAGAGTTGGACAGGCCTCATTAGACCCCTCTGGCATTAACACAAATCTTATGTCTGATAAGAGAAACTTACCTCTATTCTCTGTAAAGCCTGCTACTTGGAGGCTTCATCTGCATGATAAAACCTAGGTCTCCAAAACACCTTATCATAACTCAGGGATTCCTTTCTACGGATAATAAGTCTCTCAACCAATTGCCGAATATGTTTTCTTTTTCTTTCTTTTTTTTTTTTTTTGAGACAGAGTCTCACTCTGTCGCCAGGCTAGAGTGCAGTGGCACAATCTCGGCTCACTGCAACCTCCGCCTCCCAGGTTCAAGTGATTCTCCTGCCTCAGCCTCCCGTGTGGCTGGGACTACAGGTGCCCACCACCACGCCCAGCTAATTTTTGTATTTTTAGTTGAGATGGGGTTTCATCATGTTGGCCAGGATGGTCTCAATCTCTTGACCTCGTGATCCACCCGCCTTGGCCTCCCAAAGTGTTGGGATTACAGGCATGAGCCACCGCGCCCAGCCTCTATTCAAATATGTTTAAATCTACCGATGACCTGGAAACCCCCTCTTTAAGTTGTTCCACCCTTCGAGATCAAACCAACGTCTTCCACTGCAGTCCCTACTGCCTAGAGGGAGCATGCTTATATAGTTTTAGCAGTAGGGCATTTGCCGTGAAAAGAGATTGGGTCCCGTGGGATGCCAAATGGGGAGATTTGCATCTCTGGTCTTCAGAATACCATGATTTTGGTTTCCTTGGAAGTAAAACAAGAAGAAATAAATAACACTAATATTTTGACAACCAAAAGAGTGTTTGTGAGTCATAACAGAAAAAGGAACCTATTTCATTATGGCACCAACTAAAGGTATGAAGAAAATTTATAATCTGGTAGTCTCTAAAGGATTATTATAGCCAAAAAATACTTCATGATTAAATCTTCACTCAGAAAAACAAAAGTTAGGGCTGATTTAGAATCAATTTTCTTTTAAAACAATTTCTATTTTTCTCTCTAACTCTCCTTTTCTGTTAAATAGAAATAGTAAGACCAATTATTGTGCAAAATAAGTTTTAAGCTTATTATACTTGGCCTTCTTATTCACATAAAGTACAGCAAGAATTGCCTATACAGGCTCCTCTTAAGTTGCTGGATCTTTACCTAAAAATATGCTATTTTAGTCAAAGTCTTGGTGAAATAACTAGTGTCTCCAATTATCCTGTTCTAAAAGACTCATTAAACTTATGCACATAACTATATTGTCATACAACCACGATCCAAATTTTGGAGAACTCAGAAAAGTAAATTTGCTTACAAAAACATTGTTCATTCAACTGCTCTAAACTATAAATAACTTACACGAGAAAAGAAATTTTGACCCTTCTTTAACAAGAGCAGCAGCCTTAAAAACAAGACGTTGTTCACTTTGGAATTGCCATTCACAAGCCAAACAGCTCATGAGAGCTGTCTATCAGGCACTGTAGAATTCAGCAGCTCCTCACATAGTTAGAATCAGTCCTAGGGAAGAAAGAGGCCCCCTGCTCATGGGTATCTCCTCCTTGTATTCCCAGGTTGCAAAAACCTATGTAAACCATTTCTGTTTCATCATGGAACCATTTTAGGTACTATGGTTACAGGACAGGGTTCCTGATCCAGACCCCAAGAGAGGGTTCTTATATCTCACACAAGAAAGAATTCTGGGCAAGTCCTCAGTGCAAAGCAAAAGCAAGTCTATTAAGGAAGTAAAGTGGTGAATGAACAGCTACTTCATAGGCAGAGTAGGACATTCCCAAAACTAAGAGAAGGAATGCGTCTACCCTAGGTACAATTCTTGTATGTATGGGGAGATATGCTCTGCTACAAGGGTTTGTGACAAAGGGTTAACTTTCTTAATTACTATATTTTTCCAGATTCAATATTATTATCTTTAAAACAAAATTAGGAATCCCTTTGTTGTCCAGATATCAAGATATCTGGACACTCCCAAGTTTGGATCTGTTTAGTAAACATGATTAATTTGTTCCCTTGACCATAAACATCTTGACACTAGGAATGCCTAACTTTCTGTGAATGCAGCCCAGCAAGTCCCAGCCTCATTTTCCTAGCCCTCACTCAAAATGCAGTCGCTCTGTTTCAAATGTCTCTGACACTAGCATTTCCATTAGCACAGGTAGTTTCAGTTAACATCCCATAACAAGGCTGTAAATGCCCCTCACGTGGAAATTCTCTGGTCCAGTAGTTGTTATTGGGAAGTACTCGCAGTCTTCTGCTATAAGCCCCAATAAATGCTCCAAAAAAGCTGATGAAGTGGAGGATTTTTTACTTACTAGCACTCTAGCTTCTATCCTATATTTTGTGGACCCAGGAAGTCTTACTAGTTCCAAATTAGTGTATCCGATTAACATTTCACAAAGAGCAGATTTACATGCCTTCCGTTTTATGGTACTAGATAGGGGAAATATCCCCCAGTTAGATACAGTACCCATTTTCATAAGTCATTCAGGTAAAGAAAAAACAACTACCTTACACAAAGTCCTAAATATCTCAAATCTCATAATTCTATTAACCTGTACATTTTTAATGTTCTGCTCTCAGGAGCTTTTCTTTCCACATCCAGACCATTTTACCTTTTTGAGAAAAAAGATAAAAAAGGTTTGTGTTTTCAGCAGGGAGTTTAGCCAAGGGAATCAGGCTCTTTTGTCAATTTTTGTCTTAATTTGCCTCAACATTGCTGCAGGCAGTGTCAGCTTTCTCATGATAATCTTTGCCTTTTGATTTGTTGGGTTTTTTTGTTTGTTTTTTGTTTCTTTGTTTAATTTTCCAATCTGGAGCAAATAGTGAATAACCACCCTAAAATTTCTATCATTCTTCTGGTTGAGTCTTTTGACTTCCTTTTTCCTTTTCATTTTATTTTGTTGTTGTTGTTAATTACCCCAATGTTTTATTAAGTATCTATAAGACCCATGAGGGACAGGAAATTTGATAAGGTTTCTGTGGGAGAGGTGCCCATGTAAAAGGGGCCCCAATTAATGCTCAAATTACTATAGGCATATTTGGAGGGAGAATATCCTGGTCATCATAAAGCCAGTCCCACATGGCTTGCATATGAAGCACATCAACTGCCTCATCTGGGGTGCTCCACATGGTATTTTATAGGAAGAGTTGGGCAGTACCCTTCTCAGGATAAACAGACTTTATCGTCTTGTTTATCCAGCACCCTAGGCTGGTTGTTCTCTCAGGAATAATCTCCTGTGCTTCTGGATCACATATACTCATCAGTGATTATTTGATAGTGAGCTGTGGGTCCTGCATCAGTCCAAACAAGCTCTTTCATTCTGTAGCAATTAAAATAAAGAATTTGGTCTTTAAACGGGTTATTTTTATAATCCATTATAGGAAAGGATTGTCAGGAAAATGATGATACCAATCTACAAAATGGAGCAATTCTTTTACATTATACCCTCTGATTTTAATGGTTACTTGGATTTTTCCTATCCCCACATTGACTATCTTCTTGGTAACCAAAGGTTTCAGAAGTAACTTTTATTGCCCTAGCTTAATTTTTCTTTTTATTCATTTAGTTGTATTTGTATAATTTTTCCTTTAATTTAAAATGACTCTTAGGTAGTCTCTTAATTAAAAAAAAAAAAACATTTTATTTAGCGAAAAACACATCCTTGTGTTTTAGAAACGTTATCAAAAATACCTTTTATGGTCCTACTCTCTTAACGGTTGGTAATCCAAATTGCCGGGGTGGGGGTGGGGTGGGCGGAGTTTACTTAATTTAATATAAGATGATGTCTTAGTCCATTCTCACATTGCTATAAAGAACTACCTGAGACTGGGTAATTTATAAATAAAATAAGTTTAATTGACTCACAGTTCCACAGGCTTAACAGAAAACATAAGTGGGACGTCACAGGAAATTTACAATTATGGCAGAAAATGAAGAAGAAACAAGCATGTCTTACCATGACACAGAAGGAGAGAGCAAAGGGGGATGTGCCACATACTTTTAAATTATCAAATCTCATGGGAACTCACTCACTATCATGAGAACATCAAGAGGAAGTCCACCCGCATGATTCAATCACATCCCACCAGGCACCTTCTCCAACACAGGGGGATTACAATTAGAGATGAGATTTGGGTGGGGACACAGAGCCAAACCATGTCAGAAGATGTTAAAATTTTAAACTATTGCAGAGAATTTTAAGATTAAATTTACCAAATTAATCTTACAAAAGATTCAGTCATGTGAATTAAAAGGCACCTGAGCTAGCTTCCATCAGTCTGATAAGCCCTTACTTTTCTTTAAGTCAAATGAATGAAACTCTTCTATATACTTTAATAGTGAAATATCACTTCTACATAACACAAATAAATATAGATATAACAGACATGCAGACGAAAGCAGATCCAAAAGATTTTCATGTGCTTGTTTTAAAAAATGTTCTCCTTTACTTTGTATTATTAATTAAATAACATGTTACAAAAAAGTTGAAGGAGAGGGTTAACATCTTAGGCCTTCTAAAAAGAGAGAAGCTGAAACAGCAGAGTTCAGCTTCTGAGATAGCAATCTGCATAATTAAAATAATAATAACAGATTGTAGAATTTAAAAATTAAAACTTTCTTGCATTAAGAGTAGCTCAATATTTTTAAATAAAATCTTGTTTTAACCAATTCTTTAGTTTTGTATGATAGCATTTTTGATACTAAAGTCCAATTTTTCAGAAAAGCTATTTATTTTAATTTCCTTTAATTATAGCCAATTAATCACATAATATGTTTGTAAATTCCTTTTTAACTAACCTTATTATGACTTAGACCAGTCACAACATGCTTGGACTTTCTGGTTTATCCTAAAAATCCCTCTTTCTTGAACAACCCAATCATTTTATTTTAGGACAAAAATTCACATTACAAGAATCTTTCTCATATAATTTACACTTCTTTTAAGTTTTCTTACTAACAATGCCTCTTTCTTTCTAAAACTTTCCTTGCATCCCTCATATTTCTGGGTTTTCTTACCTTATTTTACACATAACCTTTAAATAAGTTTTGAATCAGATAAAAATCATTCTCCTTTTAACAAGAACACACTGTTTTTAGAAAGAAAGGTTTTCCACAATATAACTTTTTAAATTGGAAAATACCCATACATTTAATGAAATACCTATTATTTAATTTAATATAACTTTAGTTTCTAAATTATGACATTTGTCTGTATTTTTCCCATTACATTTACCTTATTTTTTTTAAATAGTTTACCTGATTATTTGTGAAAACTATGACTGTCATCACTTAAAGCTATTTCCCTGCCAACCGTATTACAGCCTGTGTGTTTCAGGTGTTTACCTAATTAAGAATCTTAAGGTTATATATATAATTATTTTACAAATAATTTACGATTTCACTGTTTTCATTAAATCAATATTAATGTCTTATTTATCAAAAATTACCTGAGCAAAGAGCATTCTGTTTTGGCCTAGTTTTATAATTTAATAAACTATGCCAAATTTTGACACCTTATAGTATTTGGCAGGGATAACTATGAAACCTCTTGATCAATAAATGCAAGCAAAAATGTATGCTGACAATTATTAAGACATTTCTACCATTATTTTACCAATAATTTTAAAGCTAGCTTATTAAAGATCTGAAGTCATGTGAACTTGAAAAACATTTGGGATTATTATTTAATTTATGAGTACTCTTTAAGCCAAATTTGGCAACTTCTGGCCAAAAACACATAACAAAATACATGTATATACATATAAACACACATATACAAACTTATACAAAGATTCTATAGATTTTACTTCAGAAATCTAACCACAAGCTACTAATACAAATTTATTGGTGTGCAAAAACAATAACAAAAATAAATGATTGAATGCAAACTGATTTTTATCTCAGTAAAAATGTAACAGCAGACTTAAAGCAGGCAGAAAAGAAAGCAAAGAGATAGAGAGCTGAGGAACTTTATACTTGCAGGTCAACTTCTTGCAACTGAATTTTCCTTGACATAATTGTGCACAAAGAGACCATAATATGATTATTTTACACAAACACTTGCAAGTAGAGGGAACATAAAACCAATGGAGTGCCTGAAAAGGGGTAATTCTTCTTATTTTCTCTCATTCTTAGATTATTTGTCTCCCTTTTTTGTTTGTTTGTTTGTTGTTCAAGGAGGAACTGAGCTGTGGCCTATGGTTTAGTGGAGTAAGTTTGCTGGTGTGGGTGGAACTCCACAGTGTATCTCCATTGAGCTTTTCCTGCCCCCTTATGTGCCTAGCACTTCAGGGAGGGCTCAGTTTGCAAAGTGACCAGCTCCTATATCCGTTTCCTGGATGAGTTTTTTTAAAACTAAAATTTTGGGGGCATTCCCTATTGGGTTGCTGCACGTTGTGGGGGATCAACCCCGCAGACACTCCGACTTGGCCACCAGTCACCCAGGGGTACCACTTTTCCACTGAGAACAAAATGCCCTATCTCTTCAGAGCTGAGAAAACTCAGAGTGTGATTCATCTATCAAAAGGACAGTTCAGTTTCTCATGCAAATGCGCAGACAAGTCAATCAAGATTAATTTTTAGAGGAAAGGCAATGGAGAATACTCTTTAGAATGTGCCTCTGAATTAGAATTAGGATCCTAAACAACTTCCTAGAAGGAGAAAAAACAGCTAAGACCACTATCTGTAAACTGCCTAGTCCACCTTTAACTTTGTACCTCTCATCCGCCATTACACACGCCGAGGTCAAATCCTCTCACAGTACGAGGTAATCTCTGGCACTCCGCAAAGCCAAAGAGGTCAAGTAACGCAATACAGAAAAGTAGAGCTTTAGACACAACCTGCCTATGACTCTTGAAGCTCCAAAATAAAATAGAATCCCCACAAATTAGGTGAGTGGCACCTTTGTTCTGAGTTTTTAAAGGGGTTTGAGCCATTAGAAGCCTTCCTTTGATTTTTCTTGGTACAGGAGATGGTAAACTAGGAAGTAGAAATAGGGTGGAAGAAAAGTAATGAAAGAACAATTGTCTGTTTAAGACAGGAAGCAAGGCAGAAATCAAGCACACATTTTTTCTTTTTCTTTCTTTTTATTTTTGCTTTGTTTTTGTTTTTCTTCTCTTTTGCAGCTGTGAAGAATTTTAGTCAATTCAGAGAGGACTTGTTCCCCATAATTTGAAAACCTCATTTGGATTTGACCAAGTAAGATAAAGCTGATCAAATCTGATGGGAGAAAGACTGGAAAAAAACAAAACAAAACAAAGTAGATAACCAAACAGTATGATTACTGAGCGCTCTAATGGTAAGGAGAAATAAAAACCAGCTAATTGTTAATTGTAACATTAGCCAAGAAAAAACTCCAATTCAGCTACTCACCTAGGAATGGGTCTCAGGCTAAAGACTGCTCTCTACCATCCTAGAAGAAAGAAAAAACTCAAACTTGTCTTCCCTGTTGGAAGTGAGCTCAAACTCCAGAAAATAGTTATCTGCCTTCCATCATCATCGAAGCCTGAAAACCTCCCTTCTTGGAAGCAAGTAAAACTTCAGAAGAAGAGTTGTACAGAAAAATAAACTTTAGATCTCAACCAAATTTGTGGACATCATGAATTCTCTGGAGTGAGGGGAGCTCCCAGGCCTTAGCAAATTGTCCTATTGGTTTGAGTCGTAAAGATAGATCAAGCTGTTACAAACATCAATAGAAGATTTGTCAAAGATCAGGGCCACCTCCACTCGGTGTCCCTTTGTAGTCACCAGTGTGTAAATAGAAAAATATCTGAGACAAGTCTCAATCAATTAAACAAATTTATTTTGCTAAGGTTAAGGATGCACCTACGATGCACCCTCAGAGGTCCTGATGACATGTTCCCAATGTGGTTGGGTACAACTTGCTCTTATACATTTTATGGAGACATAATACATCAATCAATAAATCTTGCAAAGTAAGATTTACATTGGTTTGGTCTGGAAATGTGGGACAACTTGAAGTGGGGGTTGCTTCCAGATCATAGGTAGATATATTTTTAAGTTCTCGCACTGCTATTAAGAACTATCTAAGACTGGGTAATTTATAAAGAAAAGAGGTTTAACTGGCTCATGATTCCACAAGCTATACAGACTTCTGCTTCTGGGGAGGCCTCAGGAAACTTTCAATCACGGCAGAAGGCAAAGGGGAAGTAGGCATGTCTTACATGGCCAGAGCAGGAGGAAGAGATCGAAGCGGGAGGTGCTACACACTTTTAAACCACCAGATCTCGTAAGAACTCACTCACTATCATGAGAACAACAAGGGGGAATTCCTCCCCATAATCCAATCACTTCCTACTATGCCCCCACTCCAACACTGGGGATTACAATTCAATATGAGATTTGGGTGGGGACACAAATCCAAACCATATCAGTAAACTTAAAATTCTGATTGGCAACTGGTTGAGAGTTATGATCTATAAAAAATAATTTCTGGGTTATGATAAGGGGTTGTGGAGACCCAGGTTTTATCATCCTACTGAAGCCTCCAAGTAGCAGGTTTTACAGAGAATAGACTGTAAATGTTTCTTATCAGACTTAAGGTCTCTGTTAATGTTAATGCTGGAGGGGTCTAATGAGGCCTGTCCAAACCATACTTTCGGTCATGACCTAAACCACTCTTTCAGATTAAATTTTAGGGTGGTCTGGCTATGGAAGGAATCCATTTAGATGGTTGTGGGGGGCCTTCAATTTTTATTTTTGGTTTACAAAATCCAATATGGCAATGTGTACAAAGAATTATGTACACTAAACAAGTTGAATGTGTTTAAGATACACAATGTTGACTCAGCATTCAAAAATCAATCGATATAATCCACTACATCATCAGGTTTAACAAAGGAAAAAACCGATCATATCAATTGACAATTTTTGTACAAAAAATTATTGTACAAAATTCAGCACTAATTTATAATAACAACACCCAACAAACTACAAATAGGAGTTTCTTAATTTGATAAAGAACATCTACAAAACACCTACCTAACTCTACATAATCCATTAAAGAAAATATTGATATCCTGATTTTAGTAAAATTGAATACTACTCTGTATAGACACTGACACAAGAATAAAAAGATAAGCCAAAGAATAAGAGGGAATATTTGTAAAACATGTATCTAAATAAGGACTGATATCCAAAGTGTACACAGATTGTAAAAAATCAATAAAAATAAAAAGCAATTAAAAAGTTAGCAAAAGTTCTGAACAGACACCTCATCAAAGAAGATTTACAGATGGCAAATACTCATAAGAAAAGACATTCAGTATCAAATGTCATTAGAGAATTGCAAATTAAAACAACATTGAGACCCCCACTACGTATCTATTAGCATAGCTAAACTTTAAAATACTGGCAATACCAAATTCTGGTGAGAATGTAGAACAACAGAAATGTTCACTCATTACTGGTGAGTGCAAAATAATAGTCATTTAGGACGACAGCTTGGCAGCTTCTTAAAAAACAAATCATAGTCTTAGCATATGATCCAGCAATTGTACTCCTTGGAATTTACCCAAGTGAACTGAAAACTTACGTCATCGTAAAATCCTGAAAATGAATATTTATAAATTCATAATTCATAATTTTGTTTACAAGTGCCAAAAATTGGAAGCAAGCTGCTCTTCAATTGGTGAATGTTGAACCCAACTGTTGTATATCCATACAAAATTACTTACAGATATAAAAAAATGAGCTATTCAGTCATGAAAACACATGGAGGAACCTTAAGCACATATTGCTATATGAAATAAGACAATGTGAAAAAGGCATATACTGTATGATTCCAAATATAAGACCTCATGTCAAAGG
Organism: Rhinopithecus roxellana; assembly: GCF_007565055.1. NCBI lineage: Eukaryota > Metazoa > Chordata > Mammalia > Primates > Cercopithecidae > Rhinopithecus > Rhinopithecus roxellana. The sequence goes on along the minus strand of NC_044556.1, from coordinate 138,045,931 downwards.
TAAAAGCACAGGGATGGAAAAAAATCAGTAGTGCCAGGAGTTCAGCAAAAGAGGAGAAGAATAAGTGAAGCACAGGGTTTTTTTAGGCAAAAGAAACTATTCTGTATGATACTGTAATAGAGGATACATTGTATTATGCATTTACTAAGACCCACACAAGTGCACAACTTAAAGATAGGATTCTAATGAAAACTATGGACTTTAGTAAATAATAATGTTTTAATGTTGATTCACCAGTTGTAACAAATGCACCATTCTAATGTGTATAGCTAACCAAAAGTCAGAAGAAACATACAGCCAGTCCAGTCCAGAGAATCTGAGTTCAGCAAATGTGTGCGTGCACGTGTGTGTGTGTGTGTGTGTTTTAAGCCACTAACACTGGAGTGGTTTGTTATGCAAATATTGATAACTGTGGCACAATGAATCATCTCTTAGGTCATAAACATTGATGTATGAAGTTTGTTCTGACAAAGAATCCCTTTAATAGAATATGTAATAAAACTATAAAACTAAATAAATGATGTAATCAAATTCGAGATGGAAAATAAAACTTTGGCTCGGCGCAGTGTCTCATTCCTGTAATCCCAGCACTTTGGAAAGCTGAGACAGGAGGATCCCTTGAGACCAAGAGATGGAGACCAGCACAGGCAACATGGTGCAACTCTGTCTCTATTAAAAATAGAAAAAATAGCTGTGGGTGGTTGCATGCGCCCATAGTCCCAGCTACGCAATAGACTGAGGTGAGAGGTTAACCTGAACCCAGGGAGGTTGAGCCTGAAGTGGCTCATGCCATTGAACTCCAGCCTAGAGAACAGAGTGAAACCCTGTAGGGGAAGGGAAGGGAAGGGAGAGGAGGGGACGGGAATGGAAGGGAGGGGAGGGGAGAGGAAGAGAAGGGAAGGGAGGGGAGGGGAGGGGACAGAGGGGAGGGGAGGGGAAGGGAAGGGAAGGGAAGGGAAGGGAAGGGAAGGGAAGGGAAGGGAAGGGAAGGGAAGGGAAGGGAAGGGAAGGGAAAAAAGGAAAAGAAAAAGAAAAAGGAAAGAAAAGAAGAAAGGAAAACTGCAACCCCATGTGAAAGAATTTTACAAAGTCTGGGTCTGTTTGAATGAGAAAATCATTGCTCATGACACTATATTGACAATGATTTTTGTGCAATGCCTTTAAACATCTTACAGTGATAGTTTAGTTATCTTCATTCCCAAATATAGTTAGAAAAATGTGAGATATTTGTGGCATAGGGAAAAAAGAAACAGCAACAGCCCTTAAGCATGTGAGCATCTAAAAAAGAGTTGAACAAATGTATACATGTGTACAATACAATGTAGTATGACAAACATTATAAAGAGATAAACCTAGGTAAAAACAGAAGCATTGAAGATTAATATTTAATCTAACAGTTAGAACATAGTCTGGTGAACCCGGGTGGCATGGCATCCCAGATGGTGGGATGTGTGCGCTGGAATTAGGGCTGTTAGAGCATGACACAAAATTGTCATCTTCAAATGCTTTACTCTGACTCTACCAGGGAAATCAAGGTGATGAGGGACAAAAGGTAAGATTGGAGAATAGAGGCCAGTTCATAAAGAGCCTTCAGTGGCATACTAAGGACCTCAGATCTTATCTTGAATTGCCCTGAAAGCTATTAAGGATTTTAGGTAAGAAGTTACTTCATCAGATTATTTCTTTCAGAAAGATCGCTGTGTATAGTAATGTGAAGATTGTATCAGAGCCGGAAAATGAGTTAGAAGATATTTTTGAAGTCCAGGCTAGACACCCTCTAAGGCAGGGAGGGTCATGTTTTCTGAAGAATAAGGAAAAGTGGAATAAAATCAATGAGAAAGATTTAAAACCTGAAGCCCGTTTAGATACAAAACATAGGGAGGTAGATTCAAAGAATACAAGGGAAAGCATAGAATTTAATTAGATTTTAAGCTTGTTATAAGATATGTTACATCAGAAGTATCTAAAAGACATTCAAATATAGAACAATATTACAAAGAATGAAAAAGTGAATAAATGAATAAGATGCCTAGCAATTTAGCAGATGATTCCACAGAATGTTCTAGGCCTCAAAAAAAATTTTTGGTTATTATTAACCTATTAGCAGCATTTCAATTAGTTGAAATAGGAGAAATTATCAAGGAAGATTCTTAAGTGCTCACTATGTCCCAGGTACTATTTTAACTGCATATATATGTATTTTCTCATTTAATTCTTTTGACAAATTCTACAGGTTTACACATGAAGAAACTGAACAATGAGGCTGATACTTACGTAGACAAAAGCCTTGAAATACTGTGTTTCCTCTTTTCATATCTAAATTAATTTAGCTTTCTGTATCTAATAAAATCATTATAATCATGGGACCTTTAGTGTGGGCTTCGATTCTTAGAGGATTTTGTATCATCTGATAAAGCAATCAATTTATAAGAATTGTGAAACTGAAAAAAATATTTGGACCTGGAAGTCATTGTCAATGAGAAGTGTGTCATTCTTTGTTTTACTGTATTTTATTAATAATAAGATTTTGGGCCAGGAGCAGTGGTTCATGCCTATATTCCGAACACTTTGAGAGGCCAAGGTAGGAGGATTATTCAAGACCATCCTGTGCAACAAATCGAGATCCCATCTCTCAAAAAAAAAAAACAAAAGAAACCCAAAACAATTAGGTGAGTGTGGTGACATTTTCCTGTGGTCCCAGCTACTTGGGATGCAGAGACAGAAGGATTGCTTGAGTCCAGGAGTTGGAGCCTGCAGTGAGCTATGATCACATTACTGCACTCCAGCCTGAGTGATAGAGCAAGACCCTGTCTCAATAATAAAAATAAGAATATTTTGCTCACAAATTTTTAACATATATTTTCACACGTAAGATGCAGAAATTGAGAGATATGTAAATAAATTTTAACATGGTGTTACTAGTTGTTTGTAGTTTCTATTATTGTTATAATCTATAAGAGACTAAGGCTTATAATTACTGTCACTTAACTCATTTGATTCACTAAACATGTATAGTCTCACAGATACAAGTTTTCTTTCAAAGACAGAATTACCACATGGTAACAGAGAAGAAAATGCTGTAGTCCAGTGATTCTCAACTGGGAGTGACGTTACCTGAGAGAAGACATTTATCAATGCCTGGAGGCTATTCTGATTTTCATGACTGGGGGATTGTCATGTACTACTGATATCTAGTGGGTAGAATCCAGGGATGTTTCCAAACATCCTACAGTGCACAGGACAGCTCCCCACAACAAAGAATTATCCCATCCAAAATGTCAACAATGTTGCTGTTCAGAAATGCTACTGCAACTCAGGGTTTAATTTGGAAACAGTTTGAATAAATGTTCAATTCAAAATAAATAACTGACTGCTATCAAAAAACTCTTCAGCCAGAAAACATAGTTACTATTGAAAGTTTATTTAATCATTTGTAAATTATACCACAATTAAAGAGAAAAAATCATTAAAACCAATAAAATAAGCCATCTAATAATACCCTAAGTAGTGAAAATAGTTTCTGTCTATATCAAATATCATTTTATTATGTTTTTAAATCAGAATTTTTTTGCCAGACATGGTGGCTCACACCTGCAATTGTAGCCATTTGGGGGGTGTAGGCAGGAAGATATTTTGAGGTTGGAAGTTTGAGACCAGCCTGGACAACATAGCAAGACTCCATCTCTATTTAGGAAAAAGAAAAAAAAAGCAAATTTTAGTTAAAAGTAAGTTTGAAGAAGAAGTCAGGAAATAATATTTTGTTTTATTAAGAAATAAAGTGATCATGAAGAACTGAAATTCAGTAAGTAAAACATCAAGTATATAAAGATTAATTGCAATAAATATAAATTGATAAAGTTGTTATATTAAGAAAATTTCATTTTGGTTTTTCTTCCATAGAGTCCATGCCAGTTAGAATCTATCTCCTCTTCCGTCAGTCTCCTTGACATGTCTCAAAGAAACCACAATTTTGCAGAAAACCACCATTACTTTTGTTTAAATTGTGTGCTTGTCTGCAGTTTGCAAATGATGGGGACATGAGCAGACGATGTTTGTTTGTGCTTAGTTATTGGATCATCCTCAGTGGTTGTGAAACACTATCCCTGGCATAGAAGCCTTGAACTGAGAGAATGATTGCTGCCTCAAAAGGAGGTCCACAGTGTGAAGTTTAAGTGTATGTGGCTTTTCAGACAGGTCCATTGCAGCATAACAATGAAAGAGTATAGATGCCAAGATTGGGAGAGTAGAGCAGAGGAACAATATCCACACAACAGAACTCAATGGCTTATTTCTAATCTTCTATATCCTTTGGATTAAATGCAAAACTGCAAATATTAGCATCTCGTAAATATATTTTTAAAGACTAAATTATGATCATATTAAAATGTTATTTGCTTATCTATCTACTTCTCTATTACATAATTTTGTTTTTAACCACACATTTGAGAACCCCTGCAATTACTTCCAGAGTCATTTTTCTATTATGGTAAATAGAAAACATTCTTCCTCCTAGGTCTCTGCTTGTTACATTAATTAACTCTTCATCAGTGTTATAAGATAGAAAGAGAAGTTTACAAGACCAAAGAAACACACAGCCACTTCCATTTTTTTATCACAGTGGAAATAAGATAATCTCATTTAAAATGACTTGGCTAGAAAAGTGAATAAAAATAAATCAAAATATTATAGTCTTTTCAAGTGATGCATTTTTTTTTTTTTTTTTTTTTTTCCCACAGGGTCTTGCTCTGTCACCCAAGCTGGAGTGTTGTGGTGTGATCATAGCTCACTGCAGCTTCCAACTCCCAGGCTCAAGCGATCCTTCTTCCTCAGTCTCCCAAGTAACTGAGACTATAGGATCATGCCACTGCAACCGGCTGATTTTTTTTTAAGTACATACTAGGTCTCACTATGTTGCCCAGGTTGACCTCAAACTCCAGAGCTCAAGAGATCCTCCTGTCTCAGCCTCCCAAAATGTTGGTATATAGATGTGAGCTGCCACACCCAGCTTACATCTGTTTTCAGTTAAACTTATCTCTACATTCTAAAGTAGTGAGACAATAATTAAGTACTTCCTTAATGATTAATATTATGCAGTATTCTATATAATCTGTTCCAAACATTTTTGTTGTATTTTTGGGTCCTTGAAGTCAAATCATGTACTCTTATTACTGTTAGTATAGGATTGGCTCATAATACTTGAGTTTAATCTATCGATTCATTGCTTAGCAAGATAAAAACCAGAACAGGAGGCCAGTAGAACACAACTTACTTGTTCAGCATTGGTGCTTAATTTCATAGTTATGTTCCTAAAAGTGTGCATGTTAAATGAGGACCCAAGGACTTTGAAGTTTGAAGAAGCAAGCATTCATAAAATAGCTTGGCTTTTATTGCCAAGCTTTGGGAAATGTTGAATATTTATCTCAGTAGTCCTTCTGGTCCCTTACAAGGCTAGGGCTATATACTAGAGTCTGAGGACACCAAAATTGACCTTTGACCAAAAAAAAAAAAAAAAAAAAAAAAAAAAAGTCGTAACATCCCGTTGGTAACGTAATAATGTTTTCCTCCTTCCATAATAAATACAATCCTAAAACACAGGTTAAAATTTGAAGAAGCTAAAATAATTGCCTATAATAAATATCTGTGCTATGTTCAATTTTATTTACTAAGTTGAATTTTGTTTTTTAAAAATGAGCAGCTTTGGATGGGCATGGTGGCTCATGTCTATAATCCCAGCACTTTGGGAGGCTGAGGCAGGTGGATCACTTGAGGTCAGGAGTTCCAGATCAGCCTGGCCAACATGGTGAAACCCCATCTCTACTAAAAATGCAAAAATTAGCCGGGTGTGGTGGTGGTCGCCTGTAATCCCAGCTACTCGAGAGACTGAGGCAGGAGAATTGCTTGAATCCAGGAGGCAGAGGTTGCAGTGAGACAAGATTGCTGAGATCACACCATTTCATTCCAGCCTGGGTGACAAGAGTGAAACTCCATCAAAAAAAAAAAAAAAAAAAAAAAAAATTGAGCATCTTTGTTCACCACAGTGAGAAGATAATTATGCTGTTGGGGGCCAGTGTTCCAGTATCACTGTTGCTTTTCTAATTGTCTCCATTACCTTTGTTTTTCAGTTTTCCCTCTTGTTTCCTCCAATCCTAACAGTAATATTAGGATCCTGGATATTTAGGCAGTGAACTACTGGTTGGCAGAAAACGAAGTGGAGAATAATACATGGACTGTAAAGGATGTATTTCAGAAAACAACATAGTTTTAAAATCTTTGAAAATACATCTATATCAATATCTATTTATTTTTCTCTACAGAACTGGCCTTTCCCATCATCTCGATTTTCTTGCTGTCAAATTTCTTAAAGCTCAAATGTTGGAAGGACTAAATCAGGTTTTTTTAGTAGTTTCATTTTTTTATGAATCAAATTATAAGTCAAATTTGTTATGACTATAGAGAACAACAGACTTACTTGAAACAACAAAGATATTGTTTAGAAAGCTTTGATATGAATTTTATTCATATAATTATCACAAAGTCTTTCAGATAACTGGTATCTTAGTTGTCTTGTAATGTAATTGCTTTACTGTTTGTGTAGAAATTATAGATGTAACCACAGTTTATTTCTGGCTCTATTATAGAGTTTAAAAGGCCAGTTATATGTACAAAATCTTAACTTCATGATCTACATAAAGTTTTCTAATAAACGTATCTGGTCATTTTTAACCATCCAGTGTCTTCTGTTGTTTATAAATAACAAACTAACCAAACAGGTTTTTCCAAGGACAAATACTGCCTCAAGAAGAATTTAGCCATCATGAGTCAAGGAATTAGTTTTTGAACTATCTGTAGAATTTCCATTTCCAAAGGTACATTACACAAATCTCCAAGGTTACATGCTCTCCAAGGCACATTAGTAAATATCTGCAAGGTTTCCATTTTCCTGACAGAAACAATTACAAATGCCATGCAAGAATAATTTCACACAGAGAGTTGAGGCAGCTTTCAGAATTCTCTTAGGTAACAGTTGCAAATGTTTATGCTAATATTATTTCGCTTTTTCACTTTTAACTTAAAAAATCAGGTTACAGAACTCACTGAATTTCTTTTGTTGTCAGTGTACTTATGAAAAAGAGAACAAACATTAAAAAAGGTGAAAACAAGCTTATGTTTACCTCAAAACTATATGTTTTAAAACAAAATACTGCAGTCTGTTGTCACCAGGGAACTCTTGTATTCCCTATTTCATTTCAGTAATGAAGAGAAGAGTTGCCATCTGGCTGTTTCAAAGGTATAGAGTTTGTGCTTCTATATATAAATGACAGCATATGGAAAGGGAGGCTTGTAATGGAGTATGTATTCATAGAGTACTCAGAAAATTTATCCCTCTCAAAAGGTGTACTATCTGCCTCATCCAACACATTACTTCTAACTCCAAAAAATATTAGGCCAAATATGAAGTCATTTCTATGTATTAAAAAATCCTCAAAGTTCTAGTATCATTTTAAAAAATGAGCTTATTTGATACTTTCTTTTAAAGAGAAGTAAATATAAGTGTATTTTTATTCTCTCCCAAGACCCATTGACATTATATTGGCAGCTAAGGAGGTATTTGTATAGAAGTATAAAGAGAATAGTTGAAGAAAGCTTTTAATAGATTTTTAAAAGTCAAAGACATAATATAGAAGTAGAAAGTGATTTAACAGAGCAAGGGAAGCTATAACTAAGATAAGGAAGAGAGTGTGGTAAGAGAAAGACCATCCACCCTGGAGAAACCTTAAAAAAAAGTGACTATAGAATTGACAGAAGCTTCAAATATAGGTACCTGTGCACAGGTCAGATAATAAAGGCCAGTTCTTCAGAGAAGTTGATATGGAAGGAAAGGATTTGAAAATCTAAATAGTGAGATCTTATCTCTCACCCTAGATGCAGAATCCATATTTTTCCTAGTCTGTCAAACAAACTCCCTTTCTCAAAAAAAAAAAAAAAAAAAAAAAAAAAAAGAACTGTGGAAACAGATATAAGAAACAGAAAAAAAAAATTGATTTTAATTAATACTCTCAGTGTAATAACACAAGAATATTTTAAATTATTTAAAAATAACAATGGCCAAATGAGGTACAAAGGGACCTGTAAAGTTTAGACAAATTAAAAACATGAGAGCTGATTTCTAAAAGATGTTTACAAAACTGGATTTAAAAATACAGAAACAGAATCACAGAAAAACACAGTACAAGATTATAGGGTGGATCATGGCAGATGGTATGCTGTATCAAGAAGAGAGATAACAATCACTAAAGTTCAACTCTCAGGAAGCCACATCCATAGGAAAAGGGAGAGAGTACTACATCAAGGGAACACTTTGTGGGACAAAAGAATCAGAACAACAGCCTTCAGCCCTACACCTTTCCTCTGACAGGGCCTACCCAATGAGAATGAACCACAAAATCACCTCTGGTAATACGACAAAACAAGGTTTTTTCATATCCCCAAAAAATCATACTAGCTCACCAACAATGGATCCAAACCAAGAAGAAATCCCTGATTTACCTGAAAAAGAGTCCAGCAGATTAGTTAGTAAGCTAATCAGGGAGGCACCAGAGAAAGGTGAAACCCAATGTAAGAAAAATTAAAAAAAAAAAAAAAGTTACAAGAAGTGAAGGGAGAAATGTTCAATGAAATAGATAGCATAAATAAAAAGCAAAACTTTTTGAAGCAAAACTTCAGAAAACAGTGGACATACTTATAGAAATGCAAAATGCTCTGGAATGTCTCAGCAATAGAATTGAACAAGTACAAGAAGGAAAATCAGAGCTTGAAGATAAGGTATTCGAATTAACCCAATCCAACAAAGACAAAAATATAAATAGGAAATATGAACCTATTTCATATTTCATATGAAGCAGGCTCCAAGAAGTCTGGGATGATGTTAAATGACCAAACCTAAGAAGAATAGGCCTTCCTTGGGAAGAAAAGAAATCTAAAAGTTTGGAAAGCATATTTGGAAGAATATTGGAGAAAACTTCCACAGCCTTGCAAAGGACCTAGACATCCAAACACAAGAAGCAGAAAGAACACCTGGGAAATTCATTGGATAAAGATCATCACCTAGGCACATTGTCATCAGGTCATCTAAAGTTAAGACAAAAAAACGAATCTTAAGATCCCCGTGAGACAAAAGTACCAGGTAACCTATAAAGAAAAACCTATCAGATTAACAGCAGATTTATCAGCATAAAGACTACAAGCTAGAAGGGATAGGGGCCTTATCTTTAGCCTCCTCAAACAAAACAATTATCAGTCAAGAATTTTGTATCCAGCAAAACTATGCTTCCTATATGAAGGAAAAATACAGTCTTTTTCAGATAAACAAATGCTGAGAGAATTTGCCACTAACAAGCTACCACTATAAGTATTGCTAAAAGGAGCTCTAAATTTTGAAACAAATCCTGGAAACACATAAAAACAGAACCTCTTTAAAGCATAAATCTCACAGAACGTATAAAACAAAAATACAATTTAAAAAACAAAAACAAAAACCAAGGTATACAGGCAACAATTAGCAGGAAGAGTGCAATGATACCTCACATCTCAATATTAACATTGAATGTAAATGGACTAAACGCTCCACTTAAAAGACACAAATTGCAGAATGAATAAGAATTTACCAACCAACTCTCTGCTGTCTTCTGGAGACTCACCTAACACATAAGGAATCATATGAACTTAAGGTAAGGAGATGGAAAAAGACATTTCACGCAAATGGACATGAAAAGTGAGCAGGAATAGCTATTCTTATGTCAGACAAAACAATCTTTAAAGCAACAGCAGTTTGAAAAGACAAAGAGAGACATTATATAATGGTAAAAGACCTTGTCCAACGGGAAAATATCACAATCCTAAACATATATGCACCAACTGGAGCTTCCAAATTTATAAAATAACTCCTAATAGACCTAAGAAATAAGATAGACAGCAACACAATAATAGTGAGGGACTTCAATACTTCACTGACAGCACTACACATGTCATCAACACAGAAAATCAAGAAAGAAACAATCAATTTAAACTATACCCTGGAACAAACAGACTTAACAGAAATATACAGAACATTCCATCCAACAACCACAGCATCTAGTTTCTATTCAACGGTGCATGGAACTTTCTCCAAGACAGACCATGTGATAGGCTGCAAAATGAGTCTCAATATATTTAAGACAATTGAAATTATATCAAGCACTGTCTCAGACCACAGTGAAATAAAACTGGAAATCAACTCCAAAAAGAACCTTCGAAACCATGCAAATACATGGAAATTAAATAACTTCCACCTGAATAATCATTGTACTAAAAATGAAATCAAGATGGAAATTTAAAAAATTCTTCAAAGTGAATGACAATAGTGACACAACCTTTCAGATCCTCTGGGATACAGCAAAGTCCGTGTTAAGAGGAAAGTTCATAGCCCTAAACAACTACATTAAAAAGTCTAAAAGAGCACAAACAGATAATCTAAGGTCACACCTCAAGGAATTAGAGAAACAAAAACAAACCAAACCCAAACCCAGCAGAAGAAAGGACATAACCAAGATCAGAGCAAAACTAAATGAAATTGAAACAAAATACAATACAAAAGATAAAGGAAATAAAAAGCTGATATTTGGAAAAGATAAGCAAAGTTAACAGATCATTAGCAAGATTAATCAAGAAAAGAAGAGTGAAAATCCAAATAAGCATAAGAAATGAAACAGGAAATATGACAACTGACACCACTGAAATATCAAAAATCATTCAAGGCTACTATGAATACCTTTATGCACATAAGCTAGAAAACCTAGAAGAAAGGCAGGGCATGTTGGCTCAGGCCTATAATCCCAGCACGTTTGGAGGCCAAAGTGGGTGGATCACCTGAGGTCGGGAGTTCAAGACCAGCCTGACCAACATGGAGAAACCCCATCTCTACTAAAAATACAAAATTAGGCAGGCATGGTGGTGCATTCCTATAATCCCAGCTACTCAGGAGGCTGAGGCAGGAGAATCAGTTGAACTTGGGAGGCAGAGGTTGCAGTGAGCCAAGATTAAGCCATTGCACTCCAGCTTGGACAACAAGAGTGAAACTCCATTGCAAAAAAAAAAAAAAAGAAAAAAAAAGGAATACTCTAGAAGAGATGTATAAATTACTGGAAAGATACAAGCCTCTTAGATTAAATCAGGAAGAATTAGATACCCTAAACAGACCATCAACCAGAACCAAGATTGAAATGGTAATAAAAGAATGACCAACAAAAAAAAAGTCCAGAACCAAACAGTTTCACAGCTGAATTCTACCAGACATTCAAAAAAGAATTGGAACCAATCCTATTGACACTATTCTGCAAGGCAGGGAGAGAGGGAACTCTCCCTAAATCATTCTATGAAGCCATTGTCAACCTAATACCAAAGCCAGGAAAGGACATAACCATAAAAGAAAACTACAGACCGATATCCCTGATGAACATAGATGCTAAAATCCTTAACAAAATACTAGCTGACTGAGACAAAAAACATATCAAAAATATAATACACCATGATCAAGTGGGTTTCATACAAGTGACGCAGGGATGGTTTAACATATGTGAGTCAATAAATGTGGTACACCACGTAAATAGAATTAAAAACAAAAATCACATGATCATCTCAATAGATGCAGAAAAAAGTATTTGAACAAAATCCAACAACTTTTTATGATTAAAACTCTCAGCAAAATTGGCATGGAAGGGACACATATCAATGTAATAAAAGCAATCTATTACAAACCCATAGTCAGCATAATACTGAATGGGAAAAGTTGAAAGTATTCCCTCTGAGAACTGGAACAAGACAAGGATGCCCACTCTCACCACTCCTCTTCAACATAGTACTGGATGTCCTGGCCAGAGGAATCAGACAAGAGAAAGAAATAAAGGGCATCCAAATTTGCAGAAGTCAAACTGTCGCTGTTTGGTGATGACATGATTGTTTACCCGGAAAACCCTAAAGATTCCTCCAGAAAGCTCCTAAATCTGATAAAAATAGCAAAACTTCCAGATACAAAATTAATGTACACAAATCACTAGCTCTTCTATAAACCAACAGCTACCAACTGGAGAATCAAAAGAACTCTACTCCTTTTACAATAGCTGCAAAAAAATAAATGAAATACTTAAGAATATACAAGGAGGCGAAAGACCTCTATATGGAAAACTACAAAACACTGCTGAAAGAAATCATAGATGCCACAATCAAATGGAAACACATCTCGTGCTCATGGATGGGTAGAATCAATATTGTGAAAATTACCATACTGCCAAAAACAATCTTCAAATTCAATACAATTTCCATCAAAATACCACCATCATTCATCACAGAATTAGAAAAAAAAATTCTAAAATTCACATGGAACCAAAAAAGAGCCCGCATAGCCAAAGCAAGGCTAAGCAAAAAAAAAAAAAAAAAAAAAAAAAAAAAAAAACAAAACAAAAAAAATAAATAAATAAATATATAAATATTCCTTCTAGGCATTGGCTTAGGCAAGGATTTCATGACCAAGAACCCAAAAGCAAATGCAGTAAAAACAAAGATAAATAGCTGGGACTTAATTAAACTAAAGAGCTTTTGCACTGCAAAGGGAATAGTCAGCAAAGTAAACAGACAACCCACAGAGTGGGAAAAAATCTTCACAATCTATATATCTGACACAGAACTAATATCCAGAATCTACTATGAACTCAAACAAATCAGCAAGAAAAAACAACCATCAAAAACGGGCCACAAACATGAATAGACAGTTCTCAAAAGAAGATATACATATGGCCAACAAACACGAAATAATGCTCTATATCGCTAATGATCCAGGGAAATGCAAATCAAAACCACAATGCACTACCACCTTACTCTCGCAATGATAGTCATAATCAACAAATCCAAAAACAGTAGATATTGACGTGGATGTTGTGAACAGGAGATACTACTATGCTGCTGGTGGGAATGTAAACTAGTACAATCACTATGAAAAACAGTTTGAAGGTTCCTCAAAGAACTAAAAGTAGAAGTATCATTTGATCCAGCAACCCCACTACTGGGTATCTACACAGAGGAAAAGAAGTCTTTACATGAAAAAGATACTTGCACATGCATGTTTATAGCAACAAAATTCACAATTGCAAAAACGTGGAACCAACCCAAATGCCCATCAATCAACGAATGGATAAAGAAACTGTGGTATATATATTTACGAAGGAATACTACTCAGCCTTAAAGAGAATGAATCAATGGCATTCACAGCAACCTGGATGAGATTGGAGACTATTATTCTAAGTGAAGTAACTCAGGAATGGAAAACCAAACGTTGTATGTTCTCACTCATAAGTGGGACCTAAGGTATAAGGATGCAAAGGCATAAAAATGACACAATTGACTTTGGGGTCTCAGGGAGAAAGGGTGGAAAGGAGGTGAGGGATACAAGACTATAAATAGGGTGCAGCGTATACTACTCAGGTGATGGGCACACCAAAATTTCACAAATCACCTCTAAAGAATGTGCTCACATAACCAAACACCACCTCTTCCCCAATAACCTATGGAAAAAAAAAATTAAAACACAATACAATAATATATAATACAAGAATACTTACATTTATTATAAATAACAATGGCAAAATGATGTGTAAAGGGACATGAAATGGTAAGACAAATTAAAAACATGATGGCTGGTTTTTAAAACATGTATATAAAGCTGGGTTAGGAAATACAGAAACAGAAGCATAGAACAAAAATGAAAAGAATTAAAATTATAAGAAAAATTACACAAGGCATTAATCTAGAGAATCCATCATTTCTCTGGTAGTAGCTGCAGACAGTGAAGACAGGACTTTTAAAAAATACAAAATTTTGGATTATTCTGAATAAAGGAGTTTGCAGCTTTGTAATAGGAGAGCGAATGAAAAAAGACCACAATTATACACTTTTGTGTACTTCAGGACACAATATATAACAGTCTAAAGGGGAAAAATAAACAAAATAAAAACATATGTACACCTACACACGTATAGAAATGAGAATCATAATGACGGTAAGCTTTTTTTCCAACAACACTGGCTACTAGAACCTACTAGAGTAATACCTTCAAGCAAATGACTTTCAACCTAGATTTCTGTAACAATCCAGACTATTTATCTAGTGTGGAGGAAAAATGAATTGAAAAGACTAAAAAATCTTCACTTATGTTTCATCTCAAGGAAAAGTACTGGAGAATATCACTCGATCACTCTGAACTAGTGCCCTGTTGTGGGTAACATTACTTTTCACTTCTTAGAAAGTTTAGATTCAATGCATTCCCTTTCCATTTACAGCTGTTTAATTTCTTATTCACTGACACCTATTGTAAAATGTCTTGACTGCATAGACAGATGGAATTGAGAAAGATTGTGTCCTTAGAATTGCTCAGTAAAGAAATGCCCTTATTAACTCTGTTAGTCCATTCTCACACTGCTATAAAGAAATACCTGAGACTGGGTAATTTTTTTTTTTTCTTTTTTAAAAAGAGGTTTAATTGACTCACAGTTTTACAAACTATACAGGAAGCATCACTGAGGAGGCCTCAGGAGACTTACAACTATGACAGAAAGCAAAGAGGACATAGGCACCTCTTACATGGCCAGAGAAGGAGGCAGAGAGAGAAGTGGGAGGTGCTACACACTTCTAAACAACCAGATCTAATGAACACTTACTATCACGAGAACAGAATGGGAAAATCTACCCACATAACCCAATCACCTACCACCAGGCACCTTCTCCAACACTGGGGATTAAAATTCAACATGAGCTTTGGGCAGGGACACAAATCCAAACCATAACATTGACAATCTAGAGAAACCCTCTCCCGTAGGTGGGTGCCAGATACATTCACATATACTCAAAGTAGATATAGATAAATCAGATTTTTAAAAGTATATTGGAGTAGCTAGTGACATCATCAAAGTATCTTACCCTGATTCCATGATTATCAAGGAGTGTCCAGATAAAAATGTAGCTTTCTCTGGGAACTTGAAAAAATACTGATATTGTAGTCTGCTTTATAGTGGAATATTTTATTATATTTTAATAAATTGAAATATGTGTTTGTTTATAGAAATATATGTCTTTAAATTCTTCAAATGGATATTCTAAACTATTGGATCTGTGCTTTTATGCCTGCTGTTCATGACCTCCATGGGATGTATCAACACAAAACATACGTAATACCATTAATGTGAATAGTTCTCTTTGGGAGACTAAATTAGCTTGTTGATCCAAATGTGTCTATTCTTTCTTAATAATTTATATAAAATGAATATTTATTGTACATGCACAGTGGACAGAGCACTATTTTTAGTGCTTTATTTTTATTATCTAAATTTGATCATACCAGCAATCCTTACTATGACTCTTTCTTTCTGAGCCTCTCATTTGCATAAGTTCTTTCTCAGCATGAGCAGGGCCCTGACACTATGTTATGTAGTCATACAGTTGGTTAGTTTTGCATAAGTAGATTTTAACTGCCCTCTGATAAGACCATTCATTCTTTCCAACCCCAATTTTCATCTGTTAAAGTTAGCCTGTTTTCCTGGTGGCAATAGAGAGTTCTGGGCATTCTGACGATCTAGATAAATGGAAATTGAGTTGGGTGAGTTGGGGAAGCATTTGATTTGCATTTATGTGGATAAGATACTGTTAGCTAACTAATGCAAAGTAGAGATGGCTTTCAGAAATACTCCTACTGCCCCCTGTACCAAGTTATGCAGCAGCATGAGAGAAAGACCATGGAGCAGAGATTATAACGTCAGTGTGTCTATGACATTGGACACTGGGTATATGAGGTAGTGGAGGAGAAGCCAGATTAGAAATGTACAAAACCTAATGGTGGTTTGTGGAAAATTCTCCCAAATCTTACAGATCATATACAAACTTAATAAAGGTTTCCTATATTTCCTATAATATCAGTAATTTTCATATTACTAAGTTAAAGTTGTGAATTTAAAAAATCGGTATCATTGATAATAAAAAATTTCAATAAGCTATATCAGAAGGAAGACTAAATTGCCTTTCTATTGTCTCTATATAAAATATTGCAAGCTACTGGTTTATATTAAGAACTAATAAAAATAATACAGAGGTAGATGAGGTGGTCAATTTTTAAAATTCTGTTACCTTTCTGAGATGTAATAAAATGTCTATCAAGCTTTTAGAATTTATAATTTGATATATTTTCTCAAATTTATTCTATAGTTGTATTTTTGTATTCTTTTTCCTAAAAGAGGCCTCCAAAATACTCTGAGTCAATAATAAAAGAAAATATCTCAACTCATCTCTCTTTGTAAGGTAGGTATTTTTGTTGTTATTATTATTATTAGTTTAAGGATGAGAAGACTAAACTCTTAGAGCTATGGTATAATTTTCTCCATTCACAAAGCAAGTGCTAGAACAAGGATTCAAGCCAAAGTCAGTCTGAATATCTTATCTGTATTCTTAGCCATTATACAGCAATACATCTCTCAATACTTGTGAGTTAATCACAATACATCACACCTAGAAATTTTCTTCCTACCCCCCGGTTTCTTTGATATTGTGCAGTATAATTCAATCCAATTAAAATAATTGCTGATTATCTATTGTATATTAGACAGAGTACTAGGTTAATAAAACTGGTTAACTAGTGATATGAAACTGTATTATTCTTTATTTTCTACAAGCAACCTTGATATGAAACTGTATTATTCTTTATTTTCTACAAGCAACCTTTCTTACTGGATGAAGAGAATTATGAGGAGATAATATCCATGTAATATAAAAAGTATCTGATAGAGATACAAATCGTACTGGAATACCTTGGAGGTACACTTGACTCAATCTCAGAGAAGACTTATGACAGAGGATTGAAATGCATTTAGTAAAGGATAATGGCCAGGGATTGGGATGAATTCAGTACAAGATTCATACAATATGTGACATTTGAACTGAATATTAAAAGACCAATAGGATACAGCAAGGTGAAGATGAAAGAACATTATATTATAAGCAGATGAAGTATCATGTTTAAGGGCAGAGAGACATGACACGACACATTATCCTTAAAGAATCTGAAGTAGTTTCACATTGCTGGAGTGTAAATAGCATCTGAGAAGTAATTAGAGAAAGTTATACCACCAAAGTGCCAGCTCATTGAGAGTTTTATATACCTTGGTAAACACTTGGATTTTATCTTAGTTAAAATAAATGTGGAGTTATTAAAGAATTTAAAAGAGAGGTACGGTTTAGTCTGCATTGTGATTAGCAGTAACATAGTGACACACATGTTCAAAGTGATTTCAAGATACAGAGAAGACCCAGACCAGAGAGAAGATTGTGGCAACTATCAAGGTGAGACAGAGAGGGTCTGGGCTATGCATGACGGGATCATGAGGACTGATAAAAGAGGCTGGATTGAACGTTAACTAAAAATGGTGGATGGGTGAGAAGCAGTTAAGACACCATGATAACTGGTATGGTTTGGTGAAAAATTAGATGATGATACTATCATTTAAGGCAGAAAAATAAGAAGGAAATCAAACATGAAATAGAAAATGATAAGTTTATTTTTTAACTTGTTAAATGTGAAGTGATTTTGAGATAATCTATTAGAAGTATTAAGCAGACAATTTACTATGACCCTTGGATATAGCGATAGCTTTGAGATTCATTAGTGTTCTGGTGGCGGGTTAAACTATGTTTACAGGCGAATCTACTAAAGCAACACATAAAGTAAGAGAAAATCATCTCTGATAATAGAGACCAGTCATGGAATCAAATATAAAGGGACATCATGGATGAAAATCCAGTGACATCATAGGAAAGACTAACTCAAAAGCAAAGAGTAATCCGTGTCTCACACAAAAGAGAAACCAAGAAAAATCTAGAAGAAGGTACAAAACACAGACTTAACTGTTAAGTCTGTGTTTTGTACGCCGTTGTGTCTGTAGCTAGACTGTGTTGAGTGAAGGATGGTGATTACACCAGATCCTCATGAGTGAATGAATGAATGAATGAATGAATGAATGAATGAATTGAAGGTGTAAACTCTTAATTTAAGATAGTTATTTGATGAATGAAGAGAGAAATGTATGAAAGTAAAAATATACATATAGTTATAGCTCAAGTATTATTTAGCAAGAACACAATATCTACTTTTCACATTCCAGTCCCATCCACTGTATGTATAACCACATAGTGTAAATAAACTAGCTCTCAGAGACACATACCCATAAAACTGAGGTGTGTGTACACATATATACCTGTATATAGATATGGACATATCACTCTTTTTTTTTTTACTCTTCTTTCTCTCTAATTTGAACATGTTCTAACATTCTCATTTATTCTCCTCATTCTCAGTCTCACTCATTCACTCAACAATACATTTCATATGCTTATTGTATGCTAGGCGATAGAGTATAGGTTCCTGGAACAATTATGTTAGCAATTATTTATCTCAGTCTGCTATATACATAATAGAGTACTAAACTCAATCTGGATAATGTAAAGCCTTCAATTTGAAAAATCAGTAAAGACAAAGCCTGAGATAACAAATCTGTGGTGAATCTTAAAACATCGATTTCAAAAAAGATATCTTTATCTTTGTATCTGTGTTTCTTTTACTGATAAACTTTTCAAAGAGCAGCAGATACATCAGCTCATTTTATATGTATTTTTTCGTCTTATTTTACCTGAGAACTTTAAGTGCAACTTTTTTCATTTCAATTTTGGTCTTATGCCCAGATGTTAACTTCTGAAAGTTAAACAAATCAATACAAGTCTTTACTTGAATAGTCTACTTGGGGTCATCAGGAAAGAAATAACTAAGATAAGAGCTATTTCCTTGCCCCATGAGGAACATGTTTTTTCACTTTTACTTCTGCCTTTTCAATGTTTTATGCATTTTGTATAGAGTCTTCTTAAAAAGTCTTTCAAAGGCTAAAGCTCCTGGATTTCTTTACTTACAGTTTAACTCAGTTGGCTCCACTAGACATTAAAATTGACTGCTTCTATTTCTCTCCACTCCTCTTGTCTATTTCCCCACCCTAAGTGTTTTGACCTTGAGTTCACTTTTCAAAACACATCTGTTACAGATTAATAGTACATAAAAAATAGGTTGCAAATGTCATCGCAATCCCTTGTCACAACTGAATTTCATATTATTCTATCAAGAGTTAAATGAAAAAAATAAAATTTCAGTGTTCATAGTGAGAAGGATAATAGGTTTATCTTCCAATGGTCTCCTGCAGAACATGTTTAAGTGAATGCATTTGTAATATGAAGCAAAACTTCATCTGTGTTCTGCATAACTGCATCTTGGCCTTAGATGATTGCACTATGGGATGTGAGAAGGAATTTTGAAATAAGCAGCCTGTTTCCTGCAGATAGGTTTATGTATCCTCCTTATCATCATGAAAAGAAGTTAAAATAATAGCTACCCTATAAACAAATTGCAAAATTTCAAATCCATTCTTGATTCTAATGGCTTTCAGTTCTGGTTCAGGATTATAGCATTGCACTATTCAAATCTGTATTGCATTAAGCTTGGGAAAACTTCTCAAATGTTTTAAGGATGATTTATAACTTGCACTATGTTTTCAAAATTCTGACGTCTGCTTATTAATACTTAAACAGTCAGTATCAACACAGGTGTAGTTCTACAGAACTGCCGAAATAATCAAGATCAAAATATTAAATTTGAGAATGTGCACAAAATACATTCTCATCCAGGAGTTTTCCAACTGAATAATGATGTTACGTAGTTTTATTTAACAGTGTGGAAATATGTGTGTGTGTGTGTGTGTGTGTGTGTGTGTGTGCCTGACAGAGAGAGAGAGAGAGCCCAGAACTGACAGTTACCTTTTAGATGTGTCCTTAGTTTTGCTATCTCTATGTCCTAACTAGTCGTGTTCATACATCCACCTGTTTCTATACTCACTTGTATGCTCTAGGACTGCTGTGACCTAAGACAATTTTCTTTTCTAAAAGAAAGAGTCAAAAAGAAGTTAGTGGGGCAGAAAATTGTATTAATATGGCAGTGTCCTTGACTCTGGTACCATATGATTAGTTTCCCCTTTAGATTCCTTCGTACTCATTACCATGACTGAATTCCTATTACATCTGATCTTTGAGATCCTGATTTCCTTACGAAGATCTGGCTCCACTATAGCCATGTTCTAGCCCTGAGTTTCCAGGTGGGCAAATGACAAGTCATTCTTTTTTACTCCCTTAATGTGTGTTCTGCTGCTGGCCATCTGTACCTTGACCTCTAAGTTTTAGACCTCCTGGACCTTGAGAGATCACAGGTTGTATATATTTTTTAAATGTAAAAACTAATGGAGACTTCTGTTTGGTAGCAGACATTTCAAATAAATTCAGAAATTTCTTCCATGTCATTCCTAAGCTATAGTCACATCATATCTACTTCACTACATTTAGTGATTGAGTTCATTATATTTTAAGGTGAATAATTTCTATCTTGAACAGCATTTTTTATTGTAACAAGTGTAATAACTGGATTATTTGGATGTGTCAGTTGCTATATTAAATAGTCACATGTTGGGTATTTTCATCCATTGTCAACTTTTACATGCATCCTACGAAATACGTTGACATGCACATGAAATCCATCTATACTGGGACTCCTTAGGCGTATGATATACTGGAAACTTTGATACATGCTAGATTTTGGGGGAGAAAAATGAATGTGGCATCATGTTATATGGCTAGAGGTTGTAAAGGAGTCAACTGAGGTAATCAGTTGCAGGACCTGATTGATGGTCAAAGAGCATGATGCTTGCTTGGTACAGCATGAGACTGTAGTTAAACTGCCCTGACATAGCCTTGTGGCATTGACCATTTACCCAGGTGTTACCAGGGATTAGTGTTACCAAGACCCATGCAACTATAATGAGAACTCATCTTCCAAAGAACAGGTTTGAAAAAAGGATATTGTATCCTGAATTGACCAGAGAAAACATTTTGAAGTCCAGGGCAGTGCTACACCAATACACAGGCAATTCAAGTGTAATATCGGACACATAGCTTATTAGTTATTTAAAATTAAAATAGCACAGGCAGATGTCTTAATAATGTCAGCCACTGAGTTATGTACTTGCCTCTGATGGGTAACTAAAAAGAGTAGAGCAGCCAACCCAGTTGTCTATCAATATAGGTAGCATTGATGTGAAATTGTCAACAGTGAAAATAAGACAACCAGCCAGAGCAGTAGCAGAAACAGTGGGACAACTTGCATGTGTATTCCTATCTACCTTACTTCCAATACTTTTTGAAATCTAAGTGAGATAGATAAAAGGGAAAGGACTGAGGTTTTAGCTCAGGGAAATGTGAATTACATATTCAGCAGATTTATGTATCAATTGCATGTATGCATTTGGACACACACATGCCATGTCATTCCTTTGCCCAAAATCTTTCAACAGGTCCCCATTTCACTTAGAGTAAAAGACAGGGTTCTTAAGCTATCCTACATGAGCTGATAGCCTCCATTCCTTATTATTCTTCCCTCATCACTACTCTCCAACCCATGTCTTTTCTCAAATGCATCTTCCTCAATGAAACCTACACTGACTTCCTCTTTTAAAACTGCGACTATTCCACACTCAGCTCTCTTAATCTCACTTTTTCTATTTGCTTTTTATTTTTACTGTCTCACTTATCATCTTCTAAAATGTTTATCATTGGTTCTCTTACTACTCCTAGATTGTTAGTTCCATGAGGACACATATCTTGGTACACTGATGTAACCTAAGGAACTAGAACAGTGTCTGGACAGACTTAAGTGTTCAAAAAAGTACTTTTTAAAAGAAATGAAGAAACTAGAGACAGTGTTGAATGATTTTCCCCTCTTGGTGGACATTTGGGATATCATACATTTTATTAAAGTCCTTAAGTTGTGAAGGAATTAGAAACACTGGGTTTCAGCTATGGTAGTGATAACCCTTAAAAAGGAGAGGTCAGTGGTCTACTATGCAGAAATAAAATGTATAAGATCCTGTCCTTTGCAGAAATATGGACGGAGCTGGAGGTCATTTTCCTTAGCAAACTAACACAGGAACAGAAAACCAAATACCACATGTTCTCACTTGTAAGTGGAAGCTACATAATGAGAATACATAGACACAAAGAAGGGAACAACAGACACTGGGGCCTACTAGTTGGTGGAAGGTAGGAGGAGAGAGAGGATCAGAAAAAGTAACTATCAAGTACTATGCTTAGTACCTGGTTGATTAAATGATCTGCAAACCAAACCTCCATAATACAAGTTTACCTATATAACAAATCTGCAGATGTACCCTTCACCCTAAAATAAAAGTTAAAAAAAAAAAAAAGAGGTTCAGAAATCCCTGAGCAAGTACATGGTTGTTCCCAGACAGCAGAAGGTATGGGAAGCAAAAGTGCTTTAGGAAGAAAAAAGGCATTCAAGGAAATCTGAAAGGGTGACACGGAGTTTGTACAATTCACATGCAATAAAATGTACTTGTCTATTGTGTTTACTGTTTGTCTCGATGCCATTAGGATAAAAACTTTATAGAGATAAGAATTTTTGTCTATTTAGTTCACTGATATATTCCAACACTGAGAAATTTGGGTACATAGTCGGGGCTCAATACATATTTGCTAAATTAAGACAAATACTGTTTTGATCATGTGTATTATATTCCCACATATTCTTTAGTTCACATTTGTGAGCATTGTAACCAAAATAAATAATCTCAAATTATAGTCATGTGTGAGAGAGAATATTTTTCTCTTCTGTTTTAATATCAGCGGCTTTGTTAGAAAAAAAAAAAAAAAACACAGAAAACCATGCAAAAGATGCAGGAGGTTCAAACATGGATCCATACACGGTAGAATAATGTAGCAAACATGCCGACTACAAGAGCAAGGACCTTCATATTATTTCTTTCAATTACGGAGATGTTGCATATAAAGAGAAAAGAATGAAAGGAAATCTGTCCAAAACCACGAGAAGACAAATAATGAGTATTAAGACAACCAAAAAAGATACCACTAAGACTCTATATGCAACAGCTCACCATGATTCACCACAATACATGAAAGCCCTGTTTTTCCTTCTTAAGAACCTTGGAAAAAAAGACTTTTGGACTTCAAATGTTAGCTGTTTAAAAAAAAACTCTGAGTAACAGCAATATAGATTAGCCCTTAATTTGCTATCATTTTAGAGAAAGTAGGAATATGTACAAGAACTAGTTAAAAAAAAGACTCCTCCAAATTGAGTGCCACCTAAGGAAGACAGGGAATGATGTTTTAAAATAGCATGGAGAATCCGGCTCTCACAGTTGTAGTGTCATGTCAGCTTCAGGCTGAAATTCTCAGCTTCAGTTGACTCATGAGAGGCAGGACAAAGTGAAAGAAAAGGAATAATCTTGATATTAAGTAGTGATGAGAAATAAGAAAATAATTATAAGGAATTATAACTCGTTTATTGCCCCAGCAACTTCATATGTTGGCTATATGACTAAGAGGCTAATTTCTAAAGAAATTATGACTATCTAGTATGTACAGGATATAATGGAGACATTATGCCAGGAATAAGAAGATACACAAGGGTCCACGGGTTGATAGTGGCCAACTGCAATTTATTTAAATATTTTATTTAGTAGAGTATGTACTATGCTAAAGAAATACATATGGACATTATTCCCAGTTAAGTTTTGTTTAGTAAAAGTAAGCGTTCACTCTGACACTCATCCCAAGCACACCACATACATAAATACAGAGATGCACATATCCCAGTTCTAAAATGAGTACTGTCCCAACAGGCTTCTCCAAATTTATTCACAATGTATTTCCTTGGGTGGTCCTTCAGTACTGAGGACTGGAAGGAGAGGCTGGAGAATTTGAATCTCTCCTCTGTAAATGTAATGTTAGATATAGATATATGAAACCACACACAATTTCATTCCAGATAACTCAGAGAGCAGTCCTAGAGATTGTAGTATCTTCAAGAAATAAGTTAAGTGATTTTTATTAAAGAATTGCTCATTAACACAAATAGCTCTGTGGCCTTTCAGCCACATGCTTTCTCTATCATGATAGAGTAGAGTAAATCAGGCCTTATTTAGATATAGGTAGAGAAACACATTTTCGGAAAATGCGTTAAAACAGTGCTCTGTTCATATTGCCCTAAATTACTGTCAAGAGAGCCAGGATATTCAGAGCTGGATCTGAGGACTTGGGACTAAAATACTCCTATGGCTAAAGGGTCAAAGACAAGACATTATATATTTATAATAAAATTATTTATCTGCTAGAAAATAGGAGCTGTAAAGGTAAACTGAGGCTGGAGCCGAACCGGGAATGAAGACACAAGGCAAATGGCAGTGAGAATAGCCTTTATTAGGACTCTCAGGCGAGGTTCCTCGGTCCAAAGGTGCAGGCCGAGGAAGTTGCACTGAGGGAGGAGGGTAGGGGCTTTTTATAGCCTGAGAGGTAGGGAAGCTGGTTGTGCAAACAGGGCCTTGGGGGTCTTGAAACTACTAGGGCAGGAGTTGAGTAAGGGTCATGAGGAAGGGGTCTTTGGAAACTGTTAACCAAAACTGCTGTTTACGAACTTGTGGAATGCAGGTGAGCTGCAGGTCACCGGGGAGTGTGGTTGCCCAGCCGGAACCTCTGACGTATGTAAGTCTGCGAGTGTGTACAAGGGTGAAGGGAATCTTTAACAAAAGGCCTGCTACGCCGGGTAATGCCGCCATGTTGGGTCTAGATTCCTGCCTAACAGGAGCCATCGATAATTCACAGTAGTATTTAAAAGGATAGTTTTAAAAATTATCTGAAGATGCTTATTATTGAGATAGTATAATAGGTTTTGATTAAAATCTCAAGGAGCATTAACAGAAAGTGTCCCAGAAGCTGGCCTGTTTATATTACTGTAGTAGAGTTTGTCTAGTTATTTATCAAACTCTTTGTAAAGGAAATGGCTTCACTTTAGTCAGGAGTGGGCTGAGGTGGTGGGCTGAGGTGGCCTTCTGGGGTGGCATGACTTGGCTGGTTTGGAGTGCAGGAGCACAACCCCACACATTATGTAACCACACCATGTGAGGCACATTAGGTGATCACCTGCATGAGCTCGTACTTGGCTCAGAGCCCTTTTGTCTGTAATAGTATAATTACCCTGCTAATGCTATACATACGGCTTGCTCATGTACCGAAAGAGAGTAAAGCCATGTCAAAACTATCTACGATTTCCTGAGTGTTTTTCCAGCTACCTGCTACTTGCCCACTGACTCCCCTCAGACCTCAGTTAGAACCCGACACTTTTTGTCTCTTGCTTCTGAGAAAGACTATCACAAAACTAGCCTACATTCTTCCCTTGCAGTTAGAAATAGCTGTGCAGCAGAGTTTCAAATAATGGAATGAGAATGGAAGTCAGGTTTGCCACTTTCAAATTTGGCCCCCAAAAAAACTACCAGAGGACCCTTCACATTCTTTCTGCCTGTCTCATCAAAAGATGCAAAAGGTTGAACTGAGAATGCTGACATCCAGGGCATGACAAAGCCAGAGGTAGGAAGAACACAGGATGCCTAAATTATTGCATGGAAGATTACCCACCATGACATAGTTACATGAGCTAAAAAGTAAGCTTCTATTCATAAGAGTAAAGGCAAGGCATCAACTTAAATGCCCATCAGTGGTAGACCAGATAAAGAAAAGGTGGTGCATATATACCATAGAATACTACACAGCCATAAAAAAGAATGAAATTATATTCTTTGAGCAACATGGATATAGCTGGAGGTCATTATCCTAAGCAAATTAACACAGGAACAGAAAACCAAATATCACATGTTCTCACTTATAAGTGGGAGTTAAACATTGAGTATACACAAACATAAAGATGGAAACAATAGATGCTGAGGACTATTATAGAGTAGAGGGAAGGAAGAGGGCAAGGGCTGAAAAACTGTTGGGTACTATCCTCAGGTCCTGAGTGATGGGATCATTCATACCCAAAACCTCAGCATCACCCAATATGCCCATGTGAAAACAAAACAAACCTTGGGACCTCAAAATCACTAAGCCAAAGGGAAAAGCTAAACTGGAAACTGTGCAAAGTAAACTTGCCTCACGTTTTATTTCTAAATAAGCTAGTTATAAAAATAAAAAAGCTACATACCACCCTCATAATTTGCCCACAAGGAATTTCCTTGTAGGCCTCAAGATCTTTACTCTAACACAGTTATATTGAATTTCACCCTGACAATGTAAATTGATAGCTTATTTTCACAAGTGCTAGAGGGAAAGCCATCCATCTGGTCAGCTGAGACAAAAGCATATCTAATTGTTTCCTTTGCCCTATTGCTTATGTAAAACTGCAGATTTGCTGAGCCAGAGTAAGCCATAAAAAAGACTATACCTCTATTCCCCTTTCACATGTAAATTGTGTATTCAGTGAAAGGCTGATCAAAGACTCAGAATAATGCAACCACTTATCTCTTATTTACCTGTGATCTGGAAACCCCCACTTTGAATTGTCCCACCTTCCTGGACTAAACTAGTATATGTCTTACACATCTTGATTGACGTTTCATATCTCCCCAAAATGTATAAAATCATATATCTACCTTTAATCTAGAAGCCCCCCTTTCTAAACTGAACCAATGTGTATTTATACATATTGTTTGATGTCTCATGTAACCCTAAAGTGCTTAAAACCAAGCTGTGCCCCAATCACCATGGGTACATGCTGTTAGGGCCTCCTGAGGCTGTGTCATATGTGTATCCTTAACCTTGGCAAAATACACTTTCTAAATTGAGACCTGTCTCAGACACTTTGGGTTCACACCCATGTAACAAACTTGCATGTGTACCCCCTGAATCTAAAATAAAAGTTGAAAATATTAAAAAAGAGAATTTGAAAGATCAGCCATTGTGGTTTTACATGCACACATACATATATATTATTTTGTTAGCCAGACAGTGACGACTGTCAAGTCAAAGACCTAACTTCAGACTGCATATTCATGATTTAGTTTTGTAGAAAGAGAAGAAAAAAAATTTGAGAAACAAAATAAGCTTTGAATAGGTTAAATGTCAGATTTGAGACTGTTTTTAAAAGGACTAGTTTATCCTTATTTGGTGAGTGATTACCCTTATTTTGTCTCCAGCTAAGGTATGAAGGTCTGGGGAGTATCTTCAGACTCTCAATAAAACTTGCCTAATCCTAAAGGGATCCAGGTACCAGGAATGTAAGAATTCCTTTCTTATCTTGACATGTTGTAAGGCCCAGGGGAGGCCCAGGCAACACTCTTGGCAGGCTAATGTTATTTTCTGGCCTTCATGTGAGGGCACTGGCACTCTCAGTTTTAGTTTTAACCTAACTACTTAGTCAGAGCTGAAACAGCTTTTATGGAGGCCTGTGCCTGTTCAACCATTAGTGAGATATCACCTGCCACACTATGCCATGTCTCCTAAATCCAGTAAGCATATATAATATATAGTAAAACAGCAAGTGAAAACAAACAAAAAAAAATAGGTTTTTCCTTAAACTACCTGGTCATATCTTCACAACTTTAAATTCTATGTAATTAAAGATACACTGACAGCTTTGTGAAGAACTATTCCATGGGTATATTAAGGCAAATCTAAAATAGATGAATAATGTACTGTTTTAAAACCTTTGTGCATAAGTGTAACTGCCCAGCAGATTCTCCTTGCTTGCTGCCTAGACCGAGCCAATTTATCAAGACAGGGGAATAGCAAAAGAGAAATAGTTTAATTCAAACAGAGGCAGCTGTATGGGGGAATGCAGTCTTTTTTTTTTTTTGAGATGGAGTCTCGCTCTGTCGCCCAGGCTGGAGTGCAGTGATCTCAGCTCACTGCAAGCTCCGCCTCTCGGGTTTACGCCATTCTCCTGCCTCAGCCTCCCAAGTAGCTGGGACTACAGGTGCCCGCCACCTCGCCCGGCTAGTTTTTTGTATTTTTTTTTAGTAGAGTCGGGGTTTCACCATGTTAGCCAGCATGGTCTCAATCTCCTGACCTCGTGATCCGCTCGTCTTGGCCTCCCAAAGTGCTGGGATTACAGGCTTGAGCCACCGCGCCCAGCTGGGACTACAGTTTTATTATTACTCAAATCAGTCTCCCTAAGAATTTGAGGATCAGAGATTTTAAGTATAATGTGGTGGGTAGGGCCTCAGGAAGTGGGGAGTGATGACTGGAGATAAAGTCATAGAGGGTGGAAGTGAGAAAGCGAGTTTTTCTTGCTGTCTTCTGTTCATGAGTGGGATCACAGAACTGATTGAGCGAGATTACCAGTCTGGGTGACATCAGCTGGTGCATCAGAAATATCTCAAGCACTGATCCTAAGTTTTACAACAATGATGTTATTCCCAGGAGCAATTTGGGGAGGTCCAGACTCTTGCAGCTAGAGGCTACATGACTCCTAAACCATACGATCTTGCAGCTAATCTGTTAGTCCTATAAAGGCAGATTGGTCTTCAGGAAAGGAGAGGGTTTATTTCAGAAAAGGGATGTCACCTTTGCTTATCAAAGTTAATCTATACACTAAATTCCTTCTCCAGGTTAGTTCAGCCTCTGCCCAGGAATGCACAAGGACAGCTTAGAGGTTAGAAACAAGAAGGAGTCGGTTAGTTCAGATCTCTTTCCCTGTCATAATTTACTCAGTCATTATTATTATTATTATTTTTGCAAATGCAGTTTCATAATGGTTAGGTGATATTTGAACAGTGATTTGAGGATTTAGAAACTTGTGCTATACAAGAGTTTAGGCTAAAAATTATCCTTTATTTGCCACATGCATGCTACTTGTTGAAACTTAAGAATTATTTGCTAAAACAGACAAAGCAAATTCAAGGGATATTTATAAACGTCCTGATGTCTACACACTTGTCACAGATATGTTTGGGGTGCTCTTCAAAGCATGAAATTATCTTCTCCATTGTATGATTATTTGGTGCCAAGCTGGACACAAGGTGGCTCTTATGGTAGTGGCATTAGAAAATTTTTATCATGGACAAGACTTAGAAGAAAATGTTCTCTTCTTGCTTCACTCACTAAATAATGAAAATATTCAGGACCACTTAGGAATTGCTGGGATGTGGAATATTGTCTTTTAGAAAGTGTCAAGTCCTGATAAGATAATTAAGTAACAAGGAGGAAAGGGCCCCAGGAGGGGTTAAGCCCTAGGTTGGGGAGAGTCTCAGACTGGGAAGAACAGTGAACAGTTATTCTGAGAAAGGACCTATCAGCACATGGGCACAATGATCTCATTTCACACATACCCCAGCAGCACAACCTTATTCCTCATGTAGCCCCTCCCAGCAAGACCCTATAAAACTTCCCTCCAGCCCCTGCCTGTTTGCAGACAGCCCCTTCTCTGTTGTGCTGCCCACTGCAACCTTTCTCTATTAATTTTCTCTATTATACTTTCTCTAATAATTCTGCCTGTCTTTACCTACAACTGTCTTGGTAAAATCCTTTACAACCCACAACACCAGCCCCAGCTAGTTACACCCACAACAGAAAGCTGTAAGTGGTGGTGCAATTTGTGACTCTGGAAAAATTTATATCTCAAGTTGGAAAGCCCAAGTTTTCCAAGAGGGAGGAGGAACATTTCCTAGAGAGAAATTATAATTTTGTTCCTGAATTTAGCATAAACTACACTGAGATAGCACATATTTGACTTGTTTTTGCTATTCAACATTCAATACTATCTTATGACTAATTACAATGTCTCTGTTTGAAGGGAATTCCCTAGTTTTTACAAAAGGGACCAAGTAAGTGAACCAAAGACTTTGTTTCCCCTTGAAATCTCCTGACTTGGATTAATGTTTTACTGTTGAACTGGTGACACAAAAACTATAGTATTAGTGGATTTCAGATCTCTGCTCATAGCATGAAGCAAATCTCTTTTTCTTTTCTTTTCTTTTCTTTTTTTTTTTTTTTTTTTTTTTTTTTGTGATGGTAGATCTATTCTGAGTCCTAAAATCTTCAGAGCAGGACTCAGAATACGATTGTCTTGGGGCAATTTTCCATCTTCTGGCCCATCCCTCTAGCCTCTTGTCTATTCTGTAAACCTCTGATATCTTTGTAATTATTCTGTTCTCATTATTAACTTTGTTTTTGTTTAAGATTGTTTCTATTGTTTATAATAAGACCTGACACAACTGGTTAACATAACATATCAGATTGTGTACTACCTGTGGTGAGAGCAATGGCAGCTGCAGATATTTTTCCTGTTTCTAAAAACATTAATCGCATATTATGCTTGGCTTTCTGAGAAGGGAAAGAGCTGAAGACCTGGTGCAGGCACAGTTTGTTTGTTTTGTTCTGCTTGTTTTGGCTCAAGACAACCAATGATATCACATCCAAATGTGAAATATTTGCTCACTGCATTTGGTGGGAAATTATGCAAACTCTGGAAGCTCACCTGGAAGCTCTCATAGAAGACTCCCTGGAGCCAAGGTGAATATTTTTCTTGTCTAAAGAACCACATAGCAGAAGCACTGGGAACACAATTTTCATGGCAAAATGTTTAATCAGTTAAACAAAATTTTCCTACCATGGAGAAGTAGGCATATATTTCCACAATGACAGTGATTTTTAGCAGACTGTATACATAGAATTTACATAAGCACAGTGTCACTCAAGTAATGACTGTTTTCTACCTTTCTTGCCGTGTAACTTATCTCAAAATGAGAGCAGAAATGATGATGGCACTTACTGTCATCTCCTTAAATATGTGATAGTGTGTTTCCTACTATTTCTTCCTTCCAATGGTGTGAAATGCAGATATAATGGCAGAAGCCAAAACAGCCGCCTTAAACTCAGAGAGAAAATGCATTAAGTGTGACAAAAAAGACTCAACAAACTGTGTATCTATCTCAGATCTATTACTTGGCATATTAAGCAACTTCTTTTAAGCCTCTGTACATGTGGTCCTCATGGGTATAGCAGTTTAGTCTGTATGCTTAAACTAAGGAAATAAGGTTTGTTAGAATTCCTCTGATTAAATGGGGCATTTTAAGTGTACTTTATGAAGTATTTTACTTAGTTTTGTTACATAACTCTAGTATCAACTCCTATCACCCTTAGAGCAATACATGCCTTAAAAATGTCAACCATGCTGTCTTTAGTAATTTCAAGACACCAGAATGTGAGAAAAGAAAGGCCAGTGAGGCCAAAATATTTTATTTCTATTAAATAAATATGAGCTCATCTGAAACAATACCACTAAATTATCTCTATTTTTTAATTTTATTTTTTTTTTATGTTTGAGAAGAAATCTCTATTGCACATTCAATTCTAAATTATTTGGGATAATTCCTCCATAGGGTAGAAAAGGTTTCTCAGTATTTTTGAATGCCTTGACTTGATTATTACTTTTTGAGGATACTTGAGTCTAGTTTTAAACTATTTGTTTTTATAGACTTTATTTGTAGAGCAGTGTTGATATGGGAAGGGGACAAGGAAGAGAAAAGCGGGTCCCTCCCTAGGACTCACCCTTGGGCCTATGCCCACGGACTTAGATGAGGACAGGCACTCTTGCCTTTGTGCCCAAACATTGCATTTTCCAAGATCCCCCTGGCCCACCACAACCCCATCCTGTGCATATAAAGACCCCAAGGCCCTATCAGGCAGAGACAACAAGTGGCTGGACGTATAGAGGAGCACATCAGTGGAAGAGCACGCTCACAGGCACTTGCAGATACCAGCAGTCAGGCAGGCCATCCGCCCGCAGAACAATGCGGAGTTTGGCCTGGGCGGTTGGAGAGGAGTCCAGCTGCTGACAGGCCGACTCCAGGGGGAAAACCTTCCCATTCCATTTCCCTTCTGGCTCCTTCATCTGCTGAGAGTTACTTCCACTCAATAAAACCTTGCACTCATTCTCCAAGTCCAGGTGTGATCTGAATCTTCTGGTACACCAAGACAAAAATCCCTGGGATACAGAAAGCCCCCGTCCTTGTGATAAGGCAGAGGTTCTAATTGAACTGATAAACACAAGCCACTTATGGATAGCTAAACTAAAAGAACACCCTGTAACACACGCCCACTGGGGTTTCAGGAGCAGTAAACATTCACCCCTAGGCATTGCAATGGGGTTGGAGCACTACAGCCTGCCTGTCTGCATGCTCCGCTAGAGGTTTGAGCACTGGGGCACTGAAGAAGTGAGTCACTCCCTCTGTCTCACGCCCTGCAAGAGGAATAAGGGAAGCTTTCCCATTTCAGTTTTAGGTTAACCGAAAAATTGAGCAAAAAGCAGATTTCCATGTATCCTCTTCCCACTCCCGTGAAGTTTTCCTTGTTCTTAACATCTCACATTAGTGTGCTGTATTTACAAAAATGGTTGAGCCAATATTGATACATTATTATTAACTAGAGTCCATAGTTTACATTAGGGTTCACTCTTTATGTTGTACAGTTGTACCAGTTTAGACAAATGTACAATGTCATATATCTACCGTTATAGTATTATATATAAAATTTGACTCCCCTAAAGATTTTCTGGGTTCCACCTATTCATCTTTTTCACTCTCCCATCAACCCCTGGCAACTATTGATTTTTCTCCCTATTTTTTGCCTTTTCTAGAATTCCAGACAGTTGGAATTATATAGTATATAGCTTTTTATGCAGGCTTTATTCACTTAGCTATATGGATTTAAGTTTCCTCCATGTCTTTTCATGAATGCATAGTTCATCTCTTTGTATTACTCTTTATTAAATTATGTGTGGATTTTCCAGTTTGTTTATTTATTGGCCTATAGAAGAATATCTTGGTTGCTTCCGATTTCTGGAAATTCTGAATAAAGGTACTACAGACACTTGTATGCAGGCTATTTAAAGGACATAAGTTTTCAACTTATTTGGGTAAATATCTAGGAGTGCAATTGTTGGACTGTATGGTAAAGTGTTCTTACTTTGTGGAAAACTCTGAAACACTCTTCCAAAGTGGCTGTACCATTTTAGATTCTCACCAGCAATAAATGAGAGTTCCTGTTCAACATCCTTCCAAGTATTTGGTGGTGTTAATGCTTTGATTTTTAACTATTCTAATAGATTTGTAGTGGTATGACACTGTTGTTTTAATTTGTGATTCCCTAATGACATCACATTGAGCATCTTTTCATATGCTTTTTTTGCCATCTGTATACCGTCTTTTGTGAAGTATCATTTCAGATCTTTGCCTTTTAATTGTGTTGCATATTTCTTCTTTTGAGTTTTAAAGAATTTTGGATATTTTGTATACCAGTCCTTTATCAGATAAAAGTTTTGCAAATATTTTATCCCAGAATCTGGCTTGTCTCTTCATTCTCTTAGTAATGACTTTCAAAGTGCAGAATTTGTAAATTTTAACATAGTTCAATTTATCAATGTTTTCTTTCATAAATCATGCTTTTGGTGTTGCATCTAAAAAGTCATTATCAATTCCAAGGTCATCTATACTTTCTATTATGTAGTATTCTAGAAGTTCTATAGTCTAGAAGACATAATGGAAGACATGTTTTACATTTTGTGTTTAAATCTCCTACACCTTTTGAGTTCATTTTTATGAAAGGCTAAGGCATGTATATAGTTTCATGTTTTTACATGTAGCTTTCCATTTTTTTCTGGAAATATTTGCTAAAAAGACTATACTTTCTCCATTGGATTATTTTTAATCTTTTGTAAAAGACAAGTTGACTATATTTGTTGGATCTGTACCTGGGTTCTCTATTCTATTTATTTTCTTTCACCAATACAATACAATACAAGGCCGGGCGCGGTGGCTCAAGCCTGTAATCCCAGCACTTTGGGAGGCCGAGACGGGCGGATCACGAGGTCAGGAGATCGAGACCATCCTGGCTAACACGGTGAAACCCCGTCTCTACTAAAAAAATACAAAAAACTAGCCGGGCGAGGTGGCGGGCGCCTGTAGTCCCAGCTACTCAGGAGGCTGAGGCAGGAGAATGGCGTAAACCCGGGAGGCGGAGTTTGCAGTGAGCTGAGATCTGGCCACTGCACTCCAGCCTGGGTGACAGAGCGAGACTCCTTCTCAAAAAAAAAAAAAAAAAAAAAAAAAAAAAAAAAAAAAAAAAACAATACAATACAATACAATACAATACAATACAATGCAAAACAATACAATACTCAGTTACTGTAGTCTTGTATAAAGTCTTACAAAGTGATTCATGCCAGTCCTCCAAATTTCTTTATCAAGGTCAGTATTTTGTTGATAATTTTAGGTCTTTTGTCTATTTATATACATTTTATGATTATTTCATAAATATCTAGAAACTACCCTGCTTCAATTGTGATTGGGATTGCTATGAATTTATAAATGACGTTGGGAAGAATGATATTTCAACAATATTGAATCTTCCTATCCATGAACGTAGAATATCTCTCCAATTATTGAAGTCTCTGTGGTTGGTTTTGCAGTTTTTTTAAATACAGAAATTGTACTTATTTTGTTAGATTTATAGCAAAGTATATACATTTTTGATAGAAATATAAATGATGTCATGTTTTTAATTTCAAATTTCAATTATTCATTGCTGATATGCAGGAAAGCAATGACTTGTATATTAACTTTGTATACTCTCATCTTTCTGTAATTTCTTGTTAGTGCCAGGAAATTTTTGTTGATTCTTTGAAACTTTCTATATAGACAGTCCTGTTACTTGCCAACAAACTTTTTGTTATCCTCCCTTCTCAATCGATAAGTCTTTTAATTCCTTTTTCTTTGTTATTACATTAGCTAGGACTTCCAGTATGATGTAGAATAGAAACAGTAAGAGGGAACATTTTTACCTTGTTCCTGATCTTAGATGAAACGCATCTAGTTTCTGATCATTATGTGAGATTCTACTGATAATGTTATTTTAATTCTTTATAATAAGTATTTTTGGAACAGTCCTGGACTGGGCTTCCTTCCTTTGGAGTGATACTTTGAGAGGGCCCTTTTAATATATTTTTGTACCTCTTTTCAGCTCTATAGTTTTTTTTTTTTATGTTTTGAATTATTTTCATCATTCACTGTTTTCTGCACAGTCTTCTTAGAAGTCTTGTGGTTTTTAGTATCTTCATTTATTAGCTCCAAATTCACAGATTCTTTTTAGTAATTTTAGTTCAATTCTTTATACCTGATCTTGTTTTATATCATTGACTTTTAAAGTTCTCTTTGAATTATCTATATGTCTACTGGGGATATTTTTCTATTTGTCTCTCCAGTGATTTCTGGTTGTGTTTCACATCCCAGGACTCTGTTTATTATTAGAGGACACTGTTGGCTTCTCACCTAAATGAGCAACTTTCCACTCTGGATTTCTGAGACTGGCTTATTTTAGAATGCATACAGTATGGTACAGTTTTATGGGACTCTCTCCCAAATGCAAAACCAAGAGTTTCCTAGATTGTCGTTCCCATTTCAACTCAGTGAGAAGCAGAATATTAAATTTTATTTCCATTATAGTGTTATAGAGGCAAATTTACTAATCTTCAAACATGGATAAATTTACTAACTTTTAAAATTTATTAATTTATAGTTTCTAATTTACAAATTTAGATATTTACAAATGTACAGCTTACATTTACAAAATTACTAATTTATATTTATAATTTAAAATTTTAGTAATTTAAATATCTCAATTTTTAAAGAATTACAAATTTACTAAAATATTGTTACAAAATTGCTAATCTTCAACCAGCAGTGAGTAGAGAGTGAATAAAGAATGTTGATTCTTATAATGGGTAGACACAACTGTTTTTAAGTTACTTTTACTTCTATTTTTTTTTCTTTTTGCTCCCATTCTCTGTGGTTGCTTATTGCAAAGGTTTACCTGTATTATTCTTTGTACAGCCTCTGAATTAGCTTCTTTAATTATCAGTGAAATGTCCACTAATTATATCTTTCAGCAATTTATGAAACTCTTTTTACCACTCATTTTCTACCATTGGTTTTCCATAATTGATTTATAGAAAGTCGAGTTGTAAATGAATGTGCTAAGTAAAGCTAGAAATAGAAAATTTTACAATGACACTCAAACAAACATCTTTTGTAATGTAAGATAGATTAACACCTCTGAATTCTTACAAATATTTGTGAAGACACAAGAAAAGATGTTTCTTCCATGTCTTGTGACATAAGGAATTATGTACTGTATATTGATTTATAGAATAAAATATTCAAAGCAAAGAAAAAGATGATTCTATTGAAATTGTTATTTTTTTCTCCAGGAATTATCTTCAGGAACACATTTAGTAAATTTTTAAACTTTTAAAAAGTAAAGCTTACTTTCTCTGGAACTACATACATATAGTATTATGCTATGCTAACAGTGACATGATGATGATTTAAGAGTTCAAGTCAAATTCTATGAATCAAAATCCAAGTCCAAGTCAAATCTCAAAATCTGTGTCACTGTATTATCGTGTCAGATTCTGCAACCTGGTTTAGAAATTTGACCTTATGATGTGGTTTGGTTGTGATACCACCCAAATCTTATCTTGGATTGTAGCTCCCACCATTCCTATATGTTGTAAGAGGGACTCAGTGGGAGGTGATTGAATCATGGGGGTGGGTCTTTCCCATGCTCTTCTCGTGATAGTGAATAAATCTCACAGATCTTATGGCTTTATGAAGGGGAGTTTCCCTG
This sequence comes from Rhinopithecus roxellana, assembly GCF_007565055.1. NCBI lineage: Eukaryota > Metazoa > Chordata > Mammalia > Primates > Cercopithecidae > Rhinopithecus > Rhinopithecus roxellana. Next base: position 138,009,229 of record NC_044556.1, on the reverse strand, counting down.
CACCAGCTCTCTTCTCTTGTCTGCTGCCATGTGAGATGTGCTTTCCATCTTCCACCATGATTGTGAGGCCTCCCCAGCCATGTGGAACTGTTAGTTCATTAAACCTCTTTCTTTTGTAAATTGCCCAGTCTCAGGTATGTCTTTATCAGCAGTATGAAAATGGACTAATATACCTTACTAAACCAAAAAATATTGCACTGAAGGATCTTCAAGTAATCCTGTAACTAATGTTCCCTGAAATACACATACTTTAATAACTGTGACCTAAAACAAAAAGTTTCTCTTTCAATTAGCCATACAATTTTGATATATTTTAATATTATGTGTTTTATAAAACGTTTAATACAAAATATGTGCTAGGTTTTGTGCACAGGTATGTGCTTTTACCATAATCCCTTAAACATTTTAAAGCATAATATTACCATACAGGGGTATCTATACCAATAGGGTTTCAGTGGTATACTCATGTTAAGAACTCACTCAGATCTATTCAATAATGCTTACTGATGTTTTATTTTGCAGAGGTGGTTAATAAGAAGTCTTAGAATCCAAAGCACAAATAACATAGTCATAGAAGCATAACTGTAGACTACTCCCACCATTTCCTCTTCTCTAAGTTAATTCCCACAGATTATGCAATGGACTTTCGGTGTCTCATTTGTTTTTCCTTTCTCCTTGGGATTAGAAGCCAACCTACATTTTAAAATTTCACATGAGGGAGATCATACAGTATTTGTCTTTCTGTGCTTGGCTTATTTCACTGAACATATTTAGGTTCATTCGTGTTGCAGCAAATGGCAAGATTTCATTCTTTTTTTATGGCTGAGTAGTATTCCATTGTGTATATAGTACCACATTTCCTGTATTCATTTGTTGACGAACACTTAGGTTGATTCCTTATCTTGACTATTCTCAGTAAGTACTGTAGTTAACATGGGAGCTGAGGTCATAGAAGTAGAGAGTAGAATAGAGGTTACCTGATTCTAGGGAGGGGAAGGAAGAGGGAGGATGGAGAGAGGTTGGATAACGGGCACAATGTTATAGTTAGGAAAGATAAGTTCTGGTATTTTAACACAGAAGAGGGTGACTATAGTTAACAAAAATGTATGGTGCATTTCTAAGAATTAGAAGAGAGAAATTTGAATGTTCTCACCACAAAGAAATGGCAAAGCTTTGAGGTGACACAAATACTGATTACTTAATTTGATCATTATACAGTGTATTCATTTAACAAAACATCACACTGCACATTTAATTATTATATGTCAATCAAAAATAAAATAAAATGCTAATCTTTCTAAAGCATATGAAGGTGTCTCTTCCTTTGCTTAAATATGATTCTCATTATTAACCCTGTAAACAATTTGAACTAAAGTTCATATATTAATGTGTCCATTTTTAGGAATTTAGTACATGTCTTTATTTCTTGCTCTTTATTAGCACTAAAAGAAGGAAAATTCTAGAAAGAAGAGAGATGAGAACATGAAAATAAAGATGATTATTGAATTTAACATGATTGACCACAGAGGGACAAAGATTATAATCTCAAGTAATATGGCATGATAATTTAAATTCAGGCATTATATTGGAGATATTTTTCATTACTGTACCTAGTTCATGAGGACAAGACAGCTGTGAAATAATTGAAGTAATCAAAATATAGTAAGACCCTGTAAAGGAAAACCATGTGTTGTTCAGAGCACACTGTGTATAGGTATCTGGTTCTATGTTTTGGGGGGATTTCTTTTTCTTTTTATTTTCCTCATCTTAAAGCTATTTTATAAGTAGTAAGAAAGAGAATCCTCATAAAATATCAAATAATTCATTTTCATACAAATTCAAATTTTGCTTAGCAGAATATAAGTGACTATTGTTCTGCGGACATTGATAATTTGCATAAGTTTTGCATTCATTTGTACATTTATTTTATTGCTCTTTACCTGAGTATAAATACATGTTATTCTGAGTTTTTGAAGTGTTTGTTCAATTTTTTTTTTTTTTTTTTTTTTGTGATGGTGTCTCACTCTGTCTTCCGGGCTGGGGTGTAGTGGCACAATCATGGCTCACTGCAGCCTAGACATCCTCAGTTCAAGTGATCCTCCCACCCAGCACTCTGAGTTGCTGGGACAACAGAGAGGGCTATATGCCACCACAACTGGCTAATTTCTTTATTTTTTTTTTGTAGAGGCAGGGTCTCCCTGTGTTGCCCAGATTGGTCTCAAACTCCTGGGCTCAAGCCCTCCCTGTGCCTTGGCCTTGCAAAGTGCTGGGATTACAGGCATGAGCCGCCATGCCCAGTCTATTTGATAGTTGTATGTCAGAAAAGGTTATCGCTCTTTTGAATATCTTTCACTCCTTTAGAAACATGAATTGTGACTTGTGACATAGAATATTTGCTATAGATCATATACCAATAAATGACAATCAAAAGTCTATGTATATTCTGTCTGTTTACTAAATCTGACAATTCTGTGGAACACATATTCTGGAAGAGATATAATTATCTAAAAGAGTTTAATTTTAATTCAGTAGCAGAATATCCAGAAATTGCCATCCCAGTTCTCAGAGCACATGACAATTTTGTGGGTTTTTTCCCTGCTGCTATGTATTAAATTATCCTCTCCCCTAACTACAAATGTTCTTTTAAAAGCTTACAAATTCTTAAGGTACAAATTCTAAAGAGAGTCATTGAATCTACTGAAACCATTCTGTACTCTCATCTTAGAACTCTAGGTAGAAAGAAAGGCAGTTTTTCTAGAACTACATCAGTTTAACAATATATTGCATGATTGGAGGAGAAAAACACATTAATAACTGTAAATTACCATAGAAGTTATAAAGTGCATGTGAAAAATGTCTGCAAGTATACCTCAGAAAGTAAGATGTCTATTTCATTACGTCAATATTTTTATTTTAATATGTTGCTGAAATTACAGGCTATACATTATTAAATGAGTAGCAAATGCAAAGGGCTTTAAGTTTTGTCATTCAGTAAATATTATTTATCAATATCAAATATTTTTTCAACAAAGTAAAAATAATTTAAATGTATAATCCTGGTATTTGTTGACAGAAAGATTCATTTAAATATGTAGAAACTGATTTCTACATTTTTTATACTCTAAATACACACACACACACTATTGGATGGAAAAATCAACTTTTTTCCTGTTCTCAGAGAGTTTTTCTCCCTGATAACTGTGTATTGATAAAGTTGTCACATATAAACCTGTCAAGTACTCAACATTTCAGAAATATTTATGTCATCTATTTTAATATATACTATATACTCTCTATTATGCATCAAAACATATATTTTTATAAAACTAATGTAAAATTATGAAAAAATCAAATATATAAGTGCATCTGAAAGTTTTTAGCCCTAAACTAGAAGCTAATAATACAAAATGAAATAATCACATATTTTACCTAAAGGAAACTAAAATGTAGTGGAAAGAAAAAAAAAATGCACCTACATTGCAATACAGTAAAATATATGGTGTGTGTGGAGATTGGTGGGGAGGATAGATTAAAGGGCTAATGTGCGGCTGCCCCATAGACAGATGACAGAACAGCATGTAGAGCCTCATACTGTGATCTTTTACTCCAAGCACCATTGCAGGAACCTACCAGGAAAGCTAAAAGAATTCACAGATCATTTGAAAGAAGTGACACGCTACTGCAAATTCCATAAAACAGGCAAAAAAACATGACCTCCCAAAGTGTGAGGGGGGAAGAAATCTATCTTCAAATACACATCTCCACTGGGAAATCTGAAAATGTAGAACATGGGAGAAAGATTTAACATAACCTAGAAATGAAAGAGATTTAAGGAGTCACATGAAATATGAAAGTAGAAGTAGCAGCAGGAAGTGCCTTGTAGGCACTCCCACTCCCCAGCTCAAGCCTAGGGAAGCCAGCCATGATTATATCTCACAGGGGCCCTTGGTGAAGACAGCCAGCAGAACTGGGGAGGGGTCACAGGACAAAGGAAGCTTACAACTGAAACTGGTAATGGTAGTGGAACATAAAACATAGAAATTCTTAGGAGTTTTGTGGTTCTGCCTATCATCTGAGAAACAAAAAGGAGAAGACAACATCTAATTCCACTGCCTGCAACATCCTGGCCAATCAGATATCCCGAATGTGTTTATATGACAACCTCACTGCTAGCACAACCAGCATTCAAGAAAGCCAGCACACCAAACATCTGCAACCAAGGACTCTCACAGAGTGTACTTCACTTTCCTGTCACCTCTGTCACAGCAGGTGCTGGTATCCATGCCTGGGAGACCTAAAGACAGATCACATCACAGGACTCTTTGCGGATAACTCCCAGCACCAGCCCAGAGCCTGGTAGCCCCACTGGGTGGGTAGACCCAGAAAAGCAATAACAATCACTGTAGTCCAGTTCTCAGGAAACCTCACTCTTAGGGGAAGGGGGAGAACACCACATCAAGGAATGACCCCCCGGGACAAGAAAATCTGAACAACAAGCCTTGAATTTTAGACTTCGCCACTGAAATAATCTACCCAAATGAGAAGGAACCAGAAAATTAATTCTGGTAATATGACATAATAGGGTTTTATAATCCCCTCAAAAGATTGCACCAGATCCTCAGCAATGGTTCCAATTGAAAAAGAAATCTCTGAATTGCCAGATAAATTAAGAAGGTTGATTATTAAGCTACTCAAGGAGATACCAGAGAAAGGTAAAAACCAACTTAAATAAATTAATAAACAATACAGAATATTAATAAGAATGCTCAGATAAAAAGATATCATAGATAAAAACAATCACAGCTTCTGGAAATGAAAGACACACTTCGAGAAATACAAAATGCAGTGGAAAGATTCAACAGTATACTAGAACAAGTAAAAGAAAGAACTTCAGAGCTCAAAGACAAGGCTTTCTAATTAACCCAATCATACAAAGACAAAAAAAAAAAAAAAAAAAAAAAAAGGTTAAAAAAAAAGCCTCCAAGAAATTTGCATTACCTTAAACAACCAAACTTAAGCATAATTGGTGTTCCCAAGGAAGAGGAGAAATCTAAAAGTTTGGAAAACTTGAGGGAATAATTGAGGAAAACTTCCCTGGCCTTGCTAGAGGTTTAGACATCAAAATGCAAGAAGTTATAGAACACCTGGGAAAGGCATTGCAAAAAGTTCATCACCTAGGCACATAGTCATCAGGTTATCCAAAGCCAAGATGAGGAAAAGACTCTTAAGAGCTATGAGACAAAAGTATTAAGATAGCCTCCAAAGGAAAATATATCAGATTAACAGCAGATTTCTCAGCAGAAACATTATAAGCCAGAAGGAACTGGGCTCCCATATTTAGCCTCATGAAACAAAATAATTGCCAGCTAACAATTTTGTATCTGGTAAAACTAAGCTTCACAGATGAAGGAGAGATACAGTCTTTTTCAGACAAGAAATGCTGAGAAAATTTGCTGCTACTAAGCCAGCACTACAAGAAATACTTAAAGGAGTTTTAAAGTTGAAATACACCAAATGCCAACCTGCTTAAAGCATAAATCTCACAGGACCTATAAAAAATAACACAATTGAAGAAGAGAAAGAAGGTATTAAGGCAACAGCTAGCATGATAAACAGAACAGTACTGCACATCTCAATATCAATGTTAAATGTAAATTGTCTAAATGCTCCACTTAAAAGATACAGAATATCTGAGTGGATTAAAAAAACCACCAACCAAGTATCTTCTGTCTTCAAGAAACTCACTTAACACATAAGGACTCACATACACTTAAGCTAAAGGGTGGATGAAAATATTCCACACAAATGGAAACCAAAGCAAGCAGGAGTAGCTATTCTTATATCAGACAAAACAGACTTTAAAGCAACAACAGTAAGAAAAAAAGACAAAAAGGGACATTTTATAATAATAAAAGTATTAGTATAGTAAGAAAATATCACAGTCCTAAATATATATGTACCTAATGCTGGAGGTCCCAAATTTATACCACAATTACTAATAGACCTAAAAATGAGATAGATACCAATGCAATAATAGTGAGGGACTTCAATACTCCACTCACACCACTAGACAAATCATCAAAACAGGAAGTCAAGAAAGAAACAATGGACTTAAACTATATTCTTAAACAAATGAACGTAACAAACATTTACAGAAGATTCTACACAACAACTGAGAATATACATTATTTGCATCAGCACATAGAACATTCTCCAAGATTGACCATATAATAGGCTACAAAACAAGTCTCAATAAATTTAAGAAAATCAATATTATATCAAGTATTCTCTCAGACCACTGTAAGGAACCCTCAAAACTATACAAATGCATGGAAATTAAATATGTTCTTGAATGATCTTTGGGTTGATCATAAAACCAAGATGAAAGTTATAAAGTTCTTTGAGCTGAATGATAATAGTGACACAACTTAAAAACTCTGGGATACAGAAAAAGTGAAGTTAAGAGGAAAGTTCATAGCATCGAATGCTGACATGAAAAAGTCTGGAAGAGCACCAATAGACAATGGAAGGTCATGCTTGAAAGAACTAGAGAACAAGAACAAAACAAACTCAAACTCAGCAGAAGAAAATAAATAACAAAAATCAGAGAAGAATTAAATGAAATTGAAACAAACAAAAAACAATACAAAAGACAAATGTAACCAAAAAATGATTTTTTGAAAAGATAAGCAAAATTGATGGGCAATTAAAGAGGTTAAACAAGAAAAAAAGAGAGATCCAAATAAACTCAATTAGAAAAGAAACAAGAGATATTACAACAAATACCACAGAAATACAAAAGATCATTCAAGTCTACTATCAACACCTTTATGCACACAAACTAGAAATTCTGGAGGAGATGGATAAATTCCTAGAAATACACAATCCTCCCAGATTAAATCAGTAAGAAATGGAAACTCTGAACAGACCAATAACAAGTAGCAAGTTTGAAACAGTAATTTTAAAAATTGCCAACAAAAAAAGTCCAGTACCAGATGGATTCACAGCTGAAATGTATAAGACATTTAAAAAGGAATTGCTACCAATCCTATTGAAAACATTCCAAAAAACAGAAAAAGATTCCTTAAATCATTCTATGAGCCAATATCAAGCAAATTCCAAAAAACAGGAAAAAAAAAAAAACACAAAAAAGAAAACTACAGAGCAATATCTCTAATATAGATACAAAAATCTTCAACAAAATACTAGCTAACTGAATACAACAGCATATTAGGAATACAATACATCATGATAATGGGTGCAGGAATGGTTTAACATACAAAAGTCAACAACTATGATACATCACATAAACAGAATTAAAAACAAAAATCACATGATCATCTCAATAGATGCCGAAAAAGCATTTGACATAATCTAGCATCCTTTATGATAACAACCTTCAGTAAAATTGGGATAGAAGGGACATACCTTGATGTAAAAAGTGACAAACTATGACAAACCCACAGCCAACATCATACTGAACTTGTAAAAGTTAAAAGCATTTCCGCTGAGAATTGGAACAAGACAAGGATAATGACTTCCACTATTTCTATTCAACATAATACTTTAAGTCCTAGCTAGAGCAATCAGATGAGAAAGAAATAAAGGACATTCAAATTGGTAAAGAGGAAGTCAAACTGTCATTGTTTGCCAATGAATGATTATATATAATTATGTATTAGAAAACCCTAAATACTCATCCAAAAAGCTCCAGATCTTAAAATGAATCCAGTAAAATTTGAAGATATAGAATCAATCTTCACAAATCAGTAATACTGCTATACACCAACAATGAAAGCGTTGAGAAACAAATCAAGAACTCAATTCTTTTTACAACAGCAGAAAAAAATACCATACGATAAAATACTTAGGAATATACCTAATCGAGAAGGTGAAAGATCTCTACAAGAAAAACTATGAAACACTGCTGAAAGAAATTACAGATGAACACAAACAAATAGAAACTCATCCCATGCTCATGAATGAGTAGCATCAATTTTGTGAAAATGACCCAACTGCCAAAAGCAATCTACAGATTAATTGCAATTCCCATCAAAGTACCACCATTATCAATCTTCACAAAACTAGAAAAAACAATTCTAAATTTCATATATACCAATAAAGACCCCTCAAACCAAAGCAAGGCTAAGCAAAAAGAGCAAACCTGGAGGCATCATACTACCCAACATCAAACTGTACTACAAGGGTATTGTTACCAAAAGAGCATGGTACTGGTATAAATACAGGCACTTAGACCAATAGAACAAAATACAGTACACAGAAATAAAGCCAAATACTTACAGCCAACTATTATTCAACAAAGAAAACAAAAATCTGAAGTGAAGAAAGGGCATCATATTCAATAAACGGTGTTGGGATAATTGGCTAGCCACATGTAGAAGAATGAAACTAGATCCTCATATCTCACCTTATACAAAAATCAACTCAAGATGGATCAAAGACTTAGATCTAATACCTGAAAGCATAAAAATTCTAGAAGATAACGTCAGTACAACTCTTTTAAATGTTCGTTTAGCCAAAGAGTTCATGATCAAGAACCCAAAAGCAAATGCAACAAGGACAAAAATAGGTGGGACCTAATTAAACTGAAAACTTCTGCACGACAAAAGAAATTATCAGCAGAGTACACAGACAACCCACAGAATGAGAGAAAATACTTTCAAACTATGCATCTAATATGGTTTGGCTGTGTGCCCATCCAAATCTCATTTTGAATTCCCATGTAATGTGGTAGGGACCCAGCAGGAGGTAATTGAATTATGGGGGCAAGTCTTTCCTGTTCTGTTCTCTTAATAGTGAACGAGTCTCAGGAGATCTGATTGTTTTAAAAGGGGGAATTTCCCTGCACAAGCTCTTTTCTCTTGTCTGCCTCCATGTGAGATATGCCTTCCACCTTCCACCATGATTGTGAGGCCTCCCCAGCCACATGGAACTGTAAGTTTAATAAATTTACTTCTTTTGTAAATTGCCCGGTCTCTGGTATGTCTTTATCAGCAGTGTGAAAATGAACTAATACAGTAAATTAGTACCAGTAGATTGGGGTGCTGCTGAAAAGATACCCAAAAATGTGGAAGTGACTTTGGAACTGGGTAATAGGCAGAAGTTGGAACAGTTTGGAAGACTCAGAAGAAGACAGGAAAATGTGGGAAAGTTTGGAACTCCCTAGAGATTTGTTGAATGGCTTTAACAAAAATGCTAATAATTATCTGAACAATAAAATACAAGCTGAGGGGTCTCAGATGGAGATGAAAAACTTGTTGGGAACTGAAGCAAAGGTGACTCTTGTTATGTTTTAGCAAAGAGACTAGTGACATTTTGCCCTTGCCCTAGAGATTTGTGGAACTTTGAACTTGAGTGAGATGATTTAGGGTACCTGGCAGAATAAATGTCTAAGCACCAAAGTATTCAAAAGTTTATTTGGGTGCTGTTAAAGGCATTCAGTTTTGTAAGGGAAGGAGAGCATAAAAGTTCAGAAAATTTGCAGCCTGACAATATGATAGAAAAGAAAATCCCATTTTCTGAGGAGAAGTCCAAGCTGGCAGCAGAAATCTGCATAATTAATGAGGAGCTGAATGTTAATTTGCAAGACTATGGAAAAAATGTCTCCAGGGCATGTCAGAGGTCTTCATAGCAGCCCCTCCCATCACAAGCCTGGAGGCCTAGGAGGAAAAAGTAGTTTTGTGGGCTGGGCCCAGGGTCCCTGTGCTGTCTGCAGCCTAGGGACTTGGTGCCCTACATCCCAGCTGCTCCAGCCCTGGCTGAAAGGGGCCAACATAGGGCTTGGGCCATGACTTTAAAGGGTGCAAGCCCCAAGCGTTGGCAGCTTCCACATGGTGTTGAGCCTGCAGACGCACAGAAGTCAACAATCGAGGTTTGGGAACCTTGGCCTGGATTTCAGAAGATGTATGGAAATGCCTGGATGCTCAGGCAGAAGTTTTCTGCAGGGGCAGGGCTCTCATGAAGAACCTCTGTTAGGGCAGTGTGGAAGGGAAATATGGGGTCAGAGTCCCCATGCAGAGTCTCTGCTGGGGCGTGGAGCTGTGAGAAGAGGGCCACTGTCCTCCAGACCCCACCAACAGCTTGCACTGTGCACCTGGAAAAGCCACAGACATACAATGCCAGCCTGTGTAAACAGCCAGCAGAGAGGCTGTAATCTGCAAAGTCAAAGGGGCAGAGCTGCACAAGACCATGGGAACCCCCCCTCCTACATCAGCATGACCTGGATGTGAAACATGGAATTAAAGGACATCATTTTGGAACTTTAAGGTTTAAAGACTGTTTGATGGGATTTTGAATTTGCATGGGGTCTCTAGTAGCCCCTTTGTGTTGGCCAGTTTCTCCAATTTGAAACAGGTGTATTTATCCAATGGCTGTAACCCCATTGTATCTAGGAAGTAACTAGATTTTGATTTTACAGGCTCATAGGCTGAAGGGACTTGTCTTGTTCAGATGATACTTTGGAATTGGACTTTTGAGTTAATGTTGGAATAAGTTAAGTCTTTGGGGAACTGTTGGGAAGGTATGATTGTGTTCTGAAATGTGAGGACATGAAATCCTGGGAGGGACCAGGGGTGACATGATATGGTTTGGCTGTGTCTCCACCTAGATCTCATCTTGAATTCTAGTTCGCATAATCCGTGTTGTGGGAGGGACCTGGTGGGAGGTGGTTGAATCATGGTGGCAGTTACTTCCATGCTCCTCGTGATGGTGAGTGGGTTCTCGTGAGATCTGATGGTTTTATGAGGGGCTTCTCCCCCTTTGCTCAGCACTTTTCCTTTCTGCTGCCATGTGAAGAAGGTGTTTGCTTTCCCTTCTGCTATGTAAGTTTCCTGAGGCCTCCCCAGCCATGCTGAACTGTGAGTCAATTAAACCTCTTTCCTTCATAAATGACCCAGTCTCAAGTTGTCTGTATTAGCAGGTGAGAAGGTGCTAATACACCCTGCTACCATTTTGTGCCCTTGTAAGTCAATTTTCTACCCACAATTAGTGATGCCCAACATTTGTTTGATATTTGGTTAGTCTTCTGCTCAAAAACCTTCAATGTCTTATCTTCCCTTGGCATACAATAAATCTTAAGTTTTATGACAGACTTCATAGTCCTTCCTAAGTTATCAGGCCTCTAGTTACTTTTCTAACATCCTTTACTCCCACTCTTCCACTCTGACTTAACTGCATAACCACATTGCTACTGTCAGAACAAAGGCATTTTCCACCTACAGCTTTTATACTGGCTGTCCCCTCCGCCTGGAGTGCCTTTTTTCCAGATGTCTTTCTGGCCCCTGTGCTTCATTCAGACTCTGCTCAACATCTCTTTCTAAGTCCTTCTCTGCCTATGTCTTCTAGAACAGCAGCCACTTGTATGCTCTTGATCCTCTTCATTTTTTTCTTTATATTACTTTTCACCACCTAAAATATTTAATTGCATTAATGTGTAGAAAATAAGCTGTAGAAAGTAAGTACCATGAGGTGTGATATGTTAATTTATTGCTCAAATCCAAGCGTGTAGCAAAATGCTTGATGCATAATAGGTCCTGAGTAAATATTTTACAGAATTAATACATGAATCAATTTGATCCATAATGTTATGATACAAATGTTTATTTTCTCATAAATATTTGAATATTAAAATATACATGTATGTATATATACCTCATAAAATAAATCACAATTCAAACATAATTTCATTCGATTAAACTATATCTTTGTTTATGTTTTTTTGTGTATAATACGTGATTTTCATTTATTGAAAACAATATTCATAAACAAAGTAATCAATGTTTTTCTAGTTGATATTGCTTTGATCAAGCTATTACAGGGTGTTCATTCATGTTTTGAATATTTGCATTGAGCAATGGATTGACACAGACATATCAGAGATCGTTATAAATGGAATAAAATTCCCTTTGTAAATCTCCTTACCAAAATTTTTGGTTTTTAGAAGACTCAGGATGTTTATTAACATATAACATTTTGATAAAATATGATAAGTACCTCTAGTTTTGCCTTATCCATTATGAAATAATTAATAATAATGAGTCTAAGCCTTGAGGTAATTCAGAGTGACATTTGCTCAGACCTCACATCAATGATACTAAATGATGCATTTGAAAACCTTAAAAGTCTGAATTTCAAAGATAATTTTCACCTTATTCTCTCATGTCTTCTAAGTGTTTTATGTCATTGCTATTATTCTTCCCCATACTCTGAAAAATTACCTCTTAGGTGAATTGCTTACTAGGCTTACCTTTGGTTTAATTATGCACTATTAAAAAGCTTTTGCCTATATTTAATATAAAGTTCAGTTGTTTCCATAGAAACCTGCTTGTTATAGTTTCCTATTATCTGTTCTAAAAATATTTTGTTGTGATAAACTGCAACCTTTACATATCTGTACTTTCTCCATCTTATTGATCTTTGAATGCATCAATCACTTGACCTGTACTGTGTTTAATCGAGATTAAATGGGACACATCAAGTTCTTAAACTTAATATGTAATTAATGGTTTCAACAAATATTTCCCTAAGTGGAAATCATCACCTGCATTTGTAATCAGATAGAACATTTTCAAGGAAGTTTCATAAGCATAAAATTTTATAGAAGTGTTTCTATTTGTTTTACATGAGAAAAATAGTGATGATAATAATTACGATTCATGGAGGGCTTTCTGTGTTACACTGTACTCAGTACTTTATTCCCATTTTATAGATGGTAAAATCAACACTTAATGTTATGTGTCCAGACTCAGGCCAAAGAACATGTTAGTAGAAGACTCTTGATATAAAACCTTTTGAGAACTTTGGCAATATTATCCCAAAGCCTGAGGTCTTCACCCAAAGTCACCACTCCAGGGCCTGCCAGGGAAAATTAACTAGCCATGAGATGATACCTTAAAGATATTTCCAGGGGAAAAGCAGGAGAGTGAGAGGAGTGTCTGAAAATAGATAATTTCATTGATCATCACCAGATATCCAGGAGCTGGTAGATATCTTTACCTAGCATATGAATGTAAGCTTCCAGAGTTCATCACACATTGACAAGTACAAACCTTTAGTTGGTGTTTAATAATATTTATTAAATGTTAAATGCATGGATGTCTAGCATTTTAAGCATTTCAACCCTTTGGTTTCATCTTTTGCTGTATTACTTGTCTTTCTAACCTGGGTCTACAGGCATTGCTAAATAGAACTATTAAATATACCATAACCTTGTCTCGTGATTCACAATCTATACCACAAAATAGTACTAAAAGGAGTTTTTAAGACACTAATAAAGATAATATTTTAAATATTGACTAAAAATACTATCCCATCAACATCAGTATCACCTGGGAGTTTGTAAGAAATGCAACTACTAGGTCTCAATACAAGACTGACCAAATCACTGTCTCAAAGGATAAGGACTAGATATGTATATTTTAACTAAGCTCTTTGGGTTATCCTTAGAAAATCTAAAGTTTGAGAAATACTGCTCTAAACAAATCTTATTCTGAGCCTATTTATTCATGCATATTTATTAATTAAATTGTGTCTATAATGTCAAATTATGGCCCTAAATCTTTAAAGAACTATAGAAGATAACTTTTCAAAAAATGGAAGTGCAAAAGCATTTTATTATCTAGCCCCTATCCATATCAAAATAAATGAAGAAACCAGTCAAATGTAAGAGGAACATACTCATGTTGCCTAGTTTCTTCATAATGCCAGTTAATAGCACCTTTGTTATTTCTACATGAGCTTCATCATGTGGCTTAGCGTTTATTTTTTTCTTCTAGTAGTTATCCTCATGATTAAATCATGAATAGAAAAATTAATGCTTTCTCAGAGTTCTTCTATTGCCAAGAGTTATTTATAATCATGATTCCTTTATCAATTTTAATTGTTCCTGTTAATCATTTGGCATCATGATTTGGAAATTAGAAGTTAATATGGACAATTGTTACTAGTAATATAGCACAAATCATTCTTTAGTTTAATAACACTATGCTTCCAACTAAATTCTAGAAAATGCAAAGGAAAATTCCTGCAAAATTGTATTTTGGAACTGAAGATTTCCCCAGTGTATTTTTTTATAAGATAAGTAATTTCACCCTGCCGCTACATCAAGCTTATATTAGAAAATAAAGTTTTAAGTGTATGTGTGTGTCTGCATATTTCAACACCTGTTTTTTCATAATCCTCAACACAAAAAAATATATATAAGGCTTCACCAAATGACACAAAGGAAATGATGGTGAAGTAATCACATAATTGATTTTTGATATTAAAATCATAAACCTGAAAGTAAATAATGGAATGTTTAAAAATATTTTTCAGAGGAAGAAGGATACATTTCAATAAGTACCTGTAATGTAAAAATAAAGCATACACAGTCAATTTGCTCAAGGTTTATTACTAGAGTTCAATATTTACTATAAATTGCACTGTTACCCATATAGTGGTATGACCATAGTCCACTGCAGCCTTGAACTCCTGCCTTCAAGAGGTCCTCCTGCCTCAGCCTCCCGAGTAGCTAGGACTACAGTTATGTACCACCATGCCCAGCTTTTTTTGTTGTTTTTTAGTTTTGGGTAGGGATGGAGTCTTACTATGTTGCCCAGGCTGGTCTTGAACTCCCAGACTCAAGCCATTTTTCCACGTAGGCCCCCCAAAGTGCTGGCATTAAAGGTGTAAGCCAATACATCTGGCCCAAAATTTTTAAGGGATTTAGAGACCTCATTAACTACTTAATAAAAACATTCCTATTTCAAGTGCTTCTTCTATCTCTCAGTCCTATTTCATGCCTAAAGCTCCTACACAAGTAAAAATATTGTCATAATTGGAGAAATTATGTTTCATTGATGACATATCAAATAAGTCAATTTGTAAACAAATGTCTAAATTAAAGTGCCAATTGATGACAGAAATAAAATCATAGGCCGGGCGCGGTGGCTCACGCCTGTAATCCCAGCACTTTGGGAGGCCGAGATGGGGGGATCACGAGGTGAGGAGATGGAGACCATCCTGGCTAACACGGTGAAACCCCATCTCTACTAAAAATACAAAAATTAGCCAGGTGCGGTGGCGGGCGCCTGTAGTCCCAGCTACATGGGAGGCTGAGGCAGGAGGATGGCGTGAACCTGGGAGGCGGAGCTTGCAGTGAGTGGAGATTGTGCCACTGCACTCCAGTCTGGGCGACAGAGCGAGACTCTGTATCAAAACAAAAAAAGAAATAAAATCATAAATTTTAGAAAACAGAATAATTATTTATTAGTAAGATGTTTTCTGTGTCTGTTAATATATTATTTTACCATCTATTGCAAAAGTAAGTTGTAAAAAAGCTAAATTCTATAATTCTGTCTTAAATGTATACATTATAATACTGTTTTATTGAAAAATAAAAGCTTATATGTTATCTAGATTCCCATAATGTCTTTAACATATTTAATATTGCTTACTATTGTATTTCAGAAAGAACTACTTTAAAATCAAATAAATAGACTTCATGTCATTTGTGTTGTGTTTTAAAGAGCATTTGGATAGCACCTACAGCTCATGTCTGCATGGATAACTAGAAATTAATGCAGTAAAGACACAAAAAATAATTAAAATTCACTTAAAGACAATCATGCAGAATTGAGTATGTATGAATGTGTATATATATGTGTGTGTATATATATGTATATGTGAAACATAAATGTTATAAAATTTAATACCATGTGAAAATAATAAGCAGTAAGCAAAACATCTCTGAGAAAGTCTTTATATTTAGAGTAGAATTGAAGGAGTAAATAGAAAGACATTAATTCAAATTAATGCTAATCATGCATCTTTATGTTAAAATCTATGTATTTGGTATCTATTGTCTGACTTTTTGGTTTTTGATGTGTATTTTCTAATGACTTTTTAATCTTTAAATTCTGTCTCATTGCCAGTATTTTAATGCTTGATTTGCCATATTAGGTAAGGAAGTGTGAGATGAAAAAATCAAGATTGGAAGCAAAAACTCTTTACCCTCACATTTCTTCCTGCTATTATTCCATAGGTCCCATTATCATCTAGTAATTATGAGACTCTCATCAGAGATTTATATTTCTTATGCTTTGTCTCCTGAAAAAAGTCCTAGGTAAAAACATGTAGCATCTGTAAAGCTTAATGCATAGAAAATAAACAATATAAATGAAGCAACTATCGACACACTGTACAGAAATTTTATATTTGTGAATCAATTTGCGAATTCCTTCAACTGCAACCATCTGCAGAAATTATATTAAAAATTTAAGCTATTAAATTGCAATATAGGTTAGTCAATATATTTAACATCAGTGACTTAAAATGCTCTCCAATAAATATACCACTAAAATTCTCAAAATGCTATTTTATTACCTAGTACATTTATCAAATAAACTGCTTTAAGAATAACATTTTATAAATGTATTTCTTATCAAAGTAATAAAGCTGATTCTCAAAAACTCTATTTTTTAGCAATAGATTTTTAAATGCAAATTGATTTCTAAATCACATTGTACTTGTAAAACATAACAGCATACAAATTCAAATACTACACATGCCTACCTTTTAGAATTATGCTATAAAAATTAAACTGAAAGGCATTCCCAGTCTCAACTATAAGGAAATAACAATAGTAGAAGATGAACTAAAATATATACTGTAATGATAATATAGGAACATATTACAGGTCTTAATTTTGGTTGTGACAGTTTATAGCTTATTCAATTTGGTAAATAAGAGTTTCCTCACATATTTTATCATTTGAAAATAAAGAAAATAAATATATTCATCTTCTTTTTTCCAGAAAGCTGATTAGTACTATGTTTTCAAAGAAGAAAGTGTAAAAAATGAAATCAACAAAATTTGCCTGACAATTGGAATGTGCCCAGAATTAAGTGAGACTTTAAGAGTGGTAAATAAGGACAATTAAATATGTACTACAGCATAATTATGAATAAAGTAACTGTTCTTTTGCAAGGACATTCATCAGCCAACTTATATATAAATTGATTTTATTATTATCATACTTGGAATAGCTATAAGCTATTGAAACCTAAATGTCAATATAATTTGGCATGCCGTATATAAAAATAATTGATATCAAATATATTATTGTAGGGTAACATATAAAACTCTTAACACAGATGTACAATTCCCATGCATATTGGAAAATAAGTCATAGATTGGTTTGCCATATTGCAAAAATCTGCACTATTACCTAAATTAAAAAATCAGGACAAGTAAATTGCTATATTAACCTTTTGGAATTACAATTTAATTATTCTCCACACACCAGTTCACATTTATGCAAGCTTTTCTTCTGAATTAATAAGTCGTTTCATTTAATTACTCAAATGGTGTTCAAAGTTCCAATTTTTGCAAGCATACTAATGTCAGTTTATTTTGGAAGGAAATGATACGTTTAATATTCTTCTTTATAAAAGAGATACATATAATTTGACAAAAATCTTTAACAGAGATAGAGATAAATGAATTATGGTATTTTATAACTTGTCCAGGACATAAGATATGTAATACAGTCATGAGTTACCTATGCATAAAAATTATGCTCTCCAGTCTTAAAACTCATGCTATTTTAATTAAATATTTGAGTAAAATTATTTGTTAAATAACTGCTTGTAATATTACAGTCATATATCACATGTCAAAACGAGCCTGTTTGAACAGTTTGAATTTTGCCACTCTTTTAGACTTAGATATTATAGTAATTAGTAAAAAATGTGTGGCATACCAAGTCCATTTCAACTTGACTATAGTGCCAGTAAGTCTTGGTCTTCAGAAATACTTCCTGCTTGATTATAGACTACCATTTACATTTTCATTGGTCTTGAATGGCATATATACATACATGTACACACAAAGATATGGGACTAAAATGCACAGTCTTCCTCAAACCATGATAGCTGCATCCAGTTTCCTCAGTTGAGGTAGCCATATAAATTGCAGTGAAAGAAATGTTTGATGTAGACTTAGACTCACCCAAATTTGAATCCTAGTCTGGTAACTACTTACTGGGGGATCTTGGGTAAATCACTATCATTCCCAAGATTCAATATCTGCATTGTAAGATGAATATTAGAATATCCCCTTCATACAGTCATGTAAATTTGAGCTTCATTCACCAGAAGTTTCTTTGTCCTTTGATGACTTCTATAGAATATCCGAGGGTTTATTGTGATTTCTATAAATTGGAGTGGAAGGGAAGGTGGCTATTTTTTTTTTAACTTCAGCCTCAAAATTCCTGGAATCCCACCTCACATGAATTACTCTCTAGTCTTCTCCTTGCCAGATTTTAAATTCAATCTATTTTTTCTTCATTATCCACAAATGTCATTTGACACATATCTTCAATAAATTTAAAGATAAACTTACTATGGTACTTCGTAATTTAATCTTGGTTACCTTATAAAAATATCTGTGTATGTAAGAAACTTAACAAAAAGATGGGAGAATAGAATCCTTAGTACCCAAAGTTCTTGAACACTCAAAATATCTCACTAGTCCATAAACATTGTGCTTTGTTGTGTAAATCAGCCTGTTTCAGTCCCCCTTTCCTATTTTGTATTTTATCTGACTCAACACTTTTTATTTTCTAAGCAGAAGAGCTATTTTTGTTTGTTTATACACGTACTTTATTTGTATTTATGTATGTAGGTAGGCAGGTATTTGATGCCTTCTAAACTATAACCTCAAGGACCAGCAGGTACTTCCTGGACTAAACAAAGGCAGTTTTTTTGTTGTTGTTTTTTGTGTTTTTTTTTGTAAGTAGACTAACCTTTGGTGCCAGATGTTAAAAATAATTTTTGCAATATCCATACTGATCTCAAAATATAGAATTAAGATTCTTATACCAACATTTGACACGTAGTCATTGCTGAAAGAAAGTTTCCCTCTTTCTCTTTATAAACAACCCAGAAAATATGTTAGGCAAAAAAAGAAAATGGATATCCTATGGCAAAATTCATTTATAAACCGCACCTCTTTTTACCAGTGAATATTCAAGGACGACAAAACATTTGTACTCTGTGAGCCAAAGTTGCATGTAACATAAACATAATAGGCTCTATAAAATTACTTCAAAAATGCATGAAGTTCATTCTCTAAGACCAACGAAAGTAAAAATGTCTTGAAAGACAGAGTGTAAAATGGCTTCCAAATTTTCCCCATCTCCCAGTATTCATGCCATTGTGTGATTCCCTCCCCTTAAGTATGGGTGGGACTGATGACTTGCTTCTAACTCATAGAATATGGCAAAGGACAAAGGGATGGAATGTCAGATCCATGATTATGTCACTTAAAATCATTACTTGTGTTTTACTAGAAGACTCTCTCTGTTTATGCTCACCCTTTCTGGAATTAATTAAATAAGCTGTACAATTGGAAGGTCTAAGTAGCCAGCAGCTGATTGTGGCTTCCAGCAAGCACGGGACTGAGGATCTCAGAATGATAGTCTTCAATGAACTGAATCCTGCCAACAGCCAAATGATCTTAGAAGTAAACCTTCCCTTAGTTGAACTTCAGATGAGACCACAGCCCTAGCCAACAACTTCTTGATTGCAGATTTGTGAAACCTGGATGCAAAAAAACAATTAGGTCATGCCCATATTTATAACCCACTGAAATACATGGTAAAATTGTGCTGTCTTCAGCTGTGAAATTTGTGGTGGCACTGTTGCATGGCAAAAATGAGATGCACAATATTTCAGTAATATAAATAAAAATAAATATTTTGTCAAATATTTTGTCAAAATTTTCAAACATATAAAAAGTCAAAGCAATTGAATAGTGAACACACATAGAAATACCAAGTAATGTTCTAATCTGCATCTGTGACTTAAATTATACAAAATAACATTGTACTCTAAAAAGTAAAAAAAAATTAGGCAAGAGTCAATTGAAATATATACTTATCATTTTTAAATAATACAACATTTTCTAACACATCTCAAATTACTCAATTTGATGTTTAATTTGCATGAAGAATTTTTCTTTAAAGCATAGTATTCCAACCCTAATATCCATAATATATTAATACATTTTTGATAATTAAAATTAAAATATTACTATTTGCAAATGTTTAGTTTTACCCATATATTATCAGAAAGAAAATGAGAATAAATTGTTAACTTTGGAAAATAGTTTAAACTGTTTATATTTTTATATTTTTGAGACAGAGTCTCTGTCTATTGCCCAGGCTAGAATGCAGTGGCACAATCTCAGCTCACTGCAACCTCTGCCTCCCAGGTTCAAGCAATTCTTATGTCTCAGCCTTCTGTGTAGCTGGGATTACAGGTGCATACCACCATGCCCGGCTAATTTTTATATTATTAGTAGAGACGGGATTTCACCACTTCAGCCAGGCTGGTCTCAAACTCCTGACCTGAAGTGATCCACCAACCTCAGCCTCCCGAAGTGCTGGGATTACAGATGTGAGCCACCATGCCCGACCAAAACTATTTTTCTTGAAAAAAAATCCAATCATACAACATGGATTTTACTGTGTATTTGAAAGACAGAATCTAATGGAATTTGACAATTGATTGGATTGAAAGTTGCTTTTATGAATAATTAATTCTGATTATATATTAGATGTCTGTTGTCATAGATTACATAAGAATATAATGTAACAACAATCATCATGTCCTCATCTCTTTTTCTGTATCTAATAGGTTTATTTCTGTAGAAATCATTCCCTTGGGGAAGAGAGTAGCAAGATAAAGAGATGCACTGGTTACACTTTTTATAGTACTTGTTTTAATTCTAGTAAATTATGCTTATAATTTTAATTACATTTCTTACTTTTTGTGTATTTACTTCCATGTGTCATTTACCTTGATTTTCATAAAGTTCGTTTTCTAGATACCTATACTATGTTACATTGCAAAATTAGGTGCTGACCAGAAAATAAATACCACAAAACCTGGGGGCAAAGTTCAAATATATGGTTGAATGTGTACTTTAGTCATATTAATAGATCCTAAAAATGTCTGTTTGACTATATGGCTAAAAATTGTAAATAATTATTTACATAATGGGTTTAAGCAAGTGAAACACAAGTAGAAGAAAAATCACAAGCCGTATTATCAATAACTCTAAAAGGGAAACACCGTCAGATATTTGTTGAACAAACAAAACTAAACCATGCCTACAAATGCCTGATTTAAAATTCCAGAGAACTGAATGAAACTTTGCCCAAAGCTGCACTGGGAAGTTCTAGGATAAATAGCCCAAAGTTAGAGAACCAGGGGAAGGACAGAGCTAATCGAGGCCTCTACAACATTACTAAAACCTGAGTGGTTCTATAATTAGGGGGCCATCTGGGCTCCCTAATTGTTCACTTACCTGCAACATACCAGCAATAGAGACTGGGACAGTAGATACAGTGAGGATAAAGAATGATATTGAAACACTGAAGCTTGTCTGTGTAACTAAGCATGACTGTCATCATGCCTCCATGGACCAGATGCCTTTTCATTTGTATCAGGACTACACATATGCCCCTGGGCACTTCATTTACCTCACCTGGGCAGAATAAGACAGAAGAAGAGAGAGGAAAAATAGTCCTAACTTGATTAGGTTTGAATATTAAATTTGAGTTCATCTTACAAAAAGAAAACAATTTTAACCTAAGAGTGACAAAAATAATTTAGAGTCATAGTCACCAGGGGGATTTTTTTTTTTTTATCTTCATGGGAAGAACTCATGGTTTCAAAGCTAAGCTGGGGTCTGTTAAAAATAAATTTTATTTCTACATTTCTAAATTTTGCTAACCATTGTCGCCTACATCCATTTATTTATTTGTCTGTGTGGATATATTTATTTGTCTGCGTGAAACAAGTTAACTCAATAGTCTCAACTATTGGAGGCATAAAGATTTTTATTTTGCCCCAGTATCTTTGAAGGATGATTTGTCATTTCCTCATATTACACACTGTAGTACTATTCGTGGCATATTTCATTAATTCCCAATAAGCCTTGGTAGTTAAACTTGGTCAAATCATTTTAAACCTCTCGTCTCATATCAATTCTAAAGATGTGGTTATTATTTTACTCTCATAAGGCCCTAGTTGCTCTAGTGTTTTGGAGCAGAGACAAGAAAGAGAGAAAAGCTTCATGAAATAAAGTGACTCTCCTATCTTTAGGACCTGTTGATGCTTCTATGACAAAACACTAACTGGCCTTTGACGCCTTCTGGAAAAGCTTTGGCTCTGAAACACTTGAAGATACATCTATTCCTCCCCGGTCTAAAAGCTTTACTCTTTGATATTTGTACAAAAGAAATGAAACACACACACACACACACACACACCCCCCATTAGACAAGAACCTTCAAAAGATGTACGCATAACAGTTAAACACAGAAAACAACAAAAATGCACGATGACAGGTAACTGGTTAAGCTTCTTGTCTATTTATATAGTAATTGAATATCAACTCCTTCATAGTAGGTTCTTCAGAAGGTGCTGGTGGAGCTCCCCTCAGCACTTTCCTGATGTGAAGAAGCCTTTCCCAACAAATGCTACACTTTCAAAAGCGAAGGAATCACCTTTCTGATCATCCTCTTCTCCTACAGCCCTGTATGTGGGAAGAATGCCGAGGGTGATGTTCGGTAGAGTAGAACTGGTTCTACCTCCAAGAAAGCCCTTAGACAGGATGCCTGGTTCCATTTTTTGTTAGCCCCATGGCACTTCTTTTTAGGTTGTGTATCACTTAACCTAACATTCTCGCTTTTGAGCCTCATACAATTTGAGGACAAAATTCTCTTGAGAATTTCTTTACACACACCCACACATGCAACAAAAAGAAAGCGATGCAGTGGGTTTTGACCAAGGGTGGCTTTGCTGCCACAGGGTATTTGGCAACATTTAGAGATGTTTTTGATTTTCACTACTCAAGTGGATGGTGCTATTGGCATCTATTAGTAGAAATAAGAGATGTCGCTGCACATCTTACCATGCATAGTTCACTTCTCAGAGCAAAGAATTATCTGTTCTAAAATGTCAAAAGTGCTGAGGCTGAGAAACTCTGAGTTACAAGAAATCTCTAAATTCAGACTTTATAGAGAAATCATAAATTCTGAAAGGTTTAAAACATCACACTCAGAAATATGGCACCTTGTAAGGTCGAACTTCTGTGAAATAAACATGCCAGGCAGTCAAGCTGTGGTTATTTACAGTGACTGTAGGCATTGTCTTCTCAACCTTCACACATCAAGTCATTTCAATAAGCCCATACAGTTTTTGTGAGAAGTAATTACAACTAAAAATGATAGCAAAACCATATTCTCAAAGGACAGTGTTGTACAGTAACCTAATGATGCAGATAGAATATCATTTAGTACATTTTAAAAGAATTATGAAGAACACTCCCAATGACATTATGTTATGTCCTTTAACATATAACACAACATTTTCAATATAAAAGAAATATAGTACCTTTAAATGATGCAAAGAGAAGTCTGCTTATTTACAAAATTAATTTGAACCCAGGAGAGGAATATGCTTACTTGTGCCATAATTTACATAAATCCATTTCAAAAAGATACTTTGGTTACATATTTTGACCAGCAATAAATTGTACATTTTGAAGAGAATATACTCTTAACACATTCACCTCTGTTTGTACCCATGAGACAAATATTATTCAGTAAATGTTGGCTTATTAAAAAGGATATACATGTAGGATTTTTATACTGACATATTAAGCAAATGCCACCTGAAATATAAGCCCAATCATTTATTCGACAAATATTTATTGAGCTTACCATTAAACAGGCACTATACTAAGTGTTGAAGGCAAAGCAATGAGAAGGAATATAATGCCTTTGACCATATGGATATAACATTCTACTGTCTACATTAAATGATTTTTATATAGCCTTATTAAATACTGGGGCAAAATTAACTACTACCATAAATTTAATTCATATCAAAATTATATTATGTAGTATTTCTGTATATTTATTGCTAAATTTAAAGGATCACTAAGAAAAGCAAGTTTTCAAATGTATATGTTTCATATTCCAAATATGATTATTTTATTTTGTTAGTTCATTATCTAACTTGAAAATTAAAGATATATATACATATAATATAAAAGAGAGATATTATAATAAAAGTTTCATTGTTTCATTGATAATCTTCCATACCTAAAAAAAAAAAAAGTGCATTGAACATGTATGTAGAAAGCAATAGATACTAAATGAATGAAAGCATGGAGATTTCTATATTAAGGTCACTGTTTGATTTCCATCCCACATGTGAATTGAGTAGATGTTGTTACCATCTGTTTACTATTTGTTGGCCAATCTTCAGTGAATTTGTGGTCTCAGACCAGCTCACTTTTCACTAAATCAGGTCATGTTAAAAAAGAAAAAGTGACTGTCATTAAATTGGAACTAATTGAAACCCATGTGGTCTAAGCATCAGGTTGAAAGAGTGTTGGACCATCTTGTTAGATCAGCAGGGCAGCTTACATGTTCCTTTTAAGATATCATTCCATAGGAATGTCATAGAATTGCTGCTTAACATCATTTTAAAAAATAAAAAATGTTTCTTCTGAGAAGAAAAATTTGCATGGCAAAAAGATATACAAATATATTCAAAAGCTTTACAATATAGGTAATGACATGCTTGAAGCTCCTTAAAATAGTGCAGTTTATTCTGGCAATGAAGCTATCATGTATTTCAATATATAACGCACAATTCAGGTAACTGAAGTTGTGATGACCAATCCAGAATCTCTTTCATCCAAGACTTTGTAAACTGGTAGTGGGAATAGATGATTAAATACAGAAAAACTGTGATACAAAGCTAAATACAAACTTAACTGAGAAGACATAGTATTATGTAGCATTTCCTTTAGTTATTTGCTCTATAAGCATTTTGGAATATATCCTATTTATGTCAACCCTCATTACCAATGCATTCATAATAACTTGTTTAGAAAATATTTTTTAGAAATAACAAAATTATATGTTGTGTGTGTGTGTGTGTGTGTAAATTGGAAGAAGTAATTACAACTAGAAGTGATAGTTAAATTATGTCTCAAAAATGACTATTCTGTATATACTCATGTATGTGTGTATATGTGTATGTACAAAACAAATCAGTGAAATAACACTGTATAGATTTCTCCTCATTCTGTAAGCATTATTACATGTTCTCAATCAATGAAGCAGTGTGGAATATTTCCCAAGATAAAACTGACCAGGACATATTTGGAATGGATGTGGCCATGCGTCACCCAGCTCTCGCCTTAGGACTGAAGGATGTCTGGGAGTGTTGCTGGCAAAAAGGCCTCAATGATTATCTCTCTTAAAAACAGCAAGGTCATATCCAATGGCTACTGTGACACGGGGATATAAATTCCTGGGATCCTCACCCCAACTTGGGACAACTCTGAAAGGCTCTCTCTATTTCAAAGCTCCCTGTGGAGATGGCTGAAGCCTCCATCAAGACTGCATCACATAAGACATTTTCCTTTGCTCCTTCCCTCCTCTACTTCCTCCCCTCCAGCCCAAACCGAGTTTCTAGTTTCTAGATCCCAGAAACTAGAAACTCTATAATAAACTGCCTTTAAAGCAATTCCCCTCTCTTTCTGGGGTCTGCTTTCTGGGGAAGCTGCTATAGTGTTAGTGACTTACACCACCAAGAATCTTCACTACTTAGTGCTCTTTTACACTCTCCTGCATTGGGTAAGTTCACTGGTTTTGTTAGAGGCTCTTATAAGCCATGTATTTTCACATTTTTGGAAAATTGTTTAGATCCATAATAGCTGATAAAAGTTGTTCCACTGGTCATCATACAGTTGCAGAAGAAAAATCTAGTATTACAATGGATGCAAAAATAAAGTTTAGTATCTAGGATCTTTCAATAAAATCTCTGGGTAAGTAGTGACTTAAAACAAAATGAAAACAAAGAAAAGAGAAGAGAAAAGAACGGAAAATAAAAGGGCAAGAGAAAGAGAGAGAAAGGAAGGAAGATAAAAAGAGAGAAAAAAGAGAGTGGAAGGAAGGAAGGCAGGGAGGCAGGAAAAAAAGGCAACTAGGAATTTATGGCAAGACTTTGACATTATAAAGACCATCACAAACACCAGTGCAGGTAGAAAGGAAGGACTAATACTACCATTATTTATATTAAGGGCTTCAGGCATTTGGAAGAGAAAAGAAAAGAGAGTTCAAAGTACAACAATGGGGCAGGATCACAAGAGGATTATGTTATTTGAACCTCAAATTGCACTGACTCCGTTAACGCTCCCACATTTCTAGGACTGGATTGCCTGTCGTAAGGAGAATTTCTTTGAGTTTAACAACAACCAAAAAAGAAGCTTGAAATTTGGGACATCATAATCAATATGACAAGGCAGTTGCCGTCATAAAATTTAATGAGTCACAAAGAAAGAAGTGATCTTATTTCAATAACAACACTTGAGCATTAACTTTTCTTAGAAAGTTATTTCATCTCAAATATGTGCATTCATACTCACATAGTTTCAGTGGGGGTAAAAATAAATATATTAAAACTCTTGGTATAACACAAGCTACTCAATTTATGAAGCTCTCTTCACTAATGATGGAATTACATGATGCCAAGTTACTGAAAATGTGTTCTTCCAAAAGCACCATCTGGATTCTTGACAGAGTATTGGCAGCTGGAAACTTAGTTCTTAAATTTAACAGTACTCTTGGGGCTGGGCGCGGTGGCTCAAGCCTGTAATCCCAGCACTTTGGGAGGCCGAGATGGGTGGATCACGAGGTCAGGAGATCGAGACCATCCTGGCTAACACGGTGAAACCCCGTCTCTACTAAAAATACAAACAATTAGCCGGGCGAGGTGGCGGCGCCTGTAGTCCCAGCTACTCGGGAGGCTGAGGCAGGAGAATGGCGTGAACCCGGGAGGCGGAGCTTGTAGTGAGCTGAGATCCGGCCACCGCACTCCAGCCTGGGTGACAGAGCGAGACTCCGTCTCAAAAAAAAAAAAAAAAAAAACAGTACTCTTGGGCCTCTAATCTGGTTAGTACATCAAAAGCTACGTTAACTAACATAAAGACTCAGTATGCTTTGGTTATGTAACATTTTTTTAAATTTTATTTTTAGAAAACAATGTCAATTTTCAAATGCAATGCATGAAATTTTCCAGCACTGATCATATCCTGTTTTAATATTTTTAATTTCTAATGTTTTTATATATAAATCTTAATATATTTAGTATCATTAATTCAATAAACTTTATTTTTTAACTCTCCTAAACCCGTATGATCAAACAGAGACAATTTGACTTTTACTTGGCATTATAAGACCCGTACCTAAGACAGTGCCTGAAACTAAGTATTCTATAAACATTATTAAATAAGGCAACCCACTGTTGGTATAGGCCTTTAAAAAATCATTTAACAAACAAATTTACAAGAAAAAAACAACCCCATCAAAAAGTGGGTGGAGGATATGAACAGACACTTCTCAAAAGAAGACATTCATATAGCCAACAGACACATGAAAAACTGCTCGTCATCACTCGCCATCAGAGAAATGCAAATCAAAACCACAATGAGATACCATCTCACACCAGTTAGAATGGCAATCATTAAAAAGTCAGGAAATACCAGGTGCTGGAGAGGATGTGGAGAAATAGGAACACTTTTACACTGTTGGTGGGACTGTAAACTCGTTCAACCATTGTGGAAAACAGTGTGGCGATTCCTCAAGGATCTAGAACTAGAAATACCATTTGACCCAGCCATCCTATTACTGGGTATAAACCCAAAGGATTATAAATCATGCTGCTATAAAGACACATGCACATGTATGTTTATTGCAGCTCTATTCACAATAGCAAAGACTTGGAATCAACCCAAATGTCCATCAGTGACAGATTGGATTAAGAAAATGTGGCACATATACACCATGGAATACTATGCAGCCATAAAAAACAATGAGTTTGTGTCCTTTGTAGGGACATGGATGAAGCTGGAAACCATCATTCTCAGCAAACTATCGCAAGAACAGAAAACCAAACACGGCATGTTCTCACTCATAGGTGGGAATTGAACAATGAGATGACTTGGACACAGGAAGGGGAGCATCACACACCAGGGCCTATTGTGGGGAGTGGGGAGGGGGCAGGGATAGCATTAGGAGATATACCTAATGTAAATGACGAGTTAATGGGTGCAGCACACCAACATGGCACATGTATACATATGTAACAAACCTGCATGTTGTGCATATGTACCCTAGAACTTAAAAGTATAATAAAAAAAAATCATTTAACAACCAGAATTTAGAGACTGTTCCTCAAGATTAGAAGTTCCACTTATTTTTTTTTCAGTGATCTCACAGTTTATCAAGTTCTTAGAGATGTGATTGAAATAACTAACCTCAAAAGAGAATTACTGTTTGTACAAATTACAATGCCAACTAATTATATTTCATTTGATGTTGTATATTTCCATCAAACTAAATGTACACGTCTAGTGTATCACTGTTTAAAAAAGAAGCTAAATTACTAATAAAATGTTTGGGCAGTATTGACATAGTTCACCCATGACAGACAAAAGGATAATTAACTTCCTTTGACTCCTAAAGCAAGGTGTGCCTCTCTAGTGGCCATTATTTTGATCTCTTGCCATTTGGCAAGGCAAGGCTGGAAATAGCTTTAATCCTAGCTCCTGGATTCTTTTATAAACCTCGCAACCTATCTATCTCTTCTTTTTAGATATGTTAAGACAATTAATTAAGATTAATTGGGATTAATGTCTTGCTAAAAAGTATTTTTGAACTGTCATAAAGGTTCACGGTTATAAAGAACTAACTTATTATATAACTTATTTTTATTAATTTCATTCTTAAGTGCTAAAACTTAGTTTACAATGTTGAGATATTTTTTTAATTTTCCAGGGTACTTTGAATACATCTGCCCTGTAGAGGCTTATTTAAAACCACAAGCTTTTTACAAATACATGGATTCTCATTTAGAAAGAACAGCTTATACTTTTGTTCCCTTTTAAGCTAAAAACATGTTGTAGTTTGGCTTCTTGCCATTTTTGGACTTATCCTAATATTTCTATTGGATCATTAGTTTCCTGTGGGTAGGTACATTGTCTCATTACATTACACTCTGTAGTACTAAGCAGTATTTCTTACTGTCTAACAGTATCAACAAAACATAGAATGGAATTCACTATTTCACCCAAAACATCTGTTGCTTTGATGCATACAAGAAAAGGGTCTATGATCTTTTCTAAATTGCATTTACCTAATCCAAACAAAACAAACAATGTAGTCAGTTGCACATATATTATGATCCTATTAAAAAAAGGACATTGGATCACCAGGTCAGGAGATCGAGACCATCCTGGCTAACACGGTGAAACCCCGTCTCTACTAAAAAATACAAAAAAAAACTAGCCGGGCGAGGTGGCGGGCGTCTGTAGTCCCAGCTACTCCGGAGGCTGAGGCAGGAGAAGAGCGTGAACCCGGGAGGCGGAGCTTGCAGTGAGCTGAGATCCGGCCACTGCACTCCAGCCTGGGCGAGAGAGCAAGACTCCGTCTCAAAAAAAAAAAAAAAAAAAAAAAAAAAAAAAAAAAAAAAAAAAAAAAGGACATTGTTAACAAACAATTTAAATCACTGTGGCATGTTGTGCCATCTAATGCTTAGGAAATACATATGTGACAAAGCCCCACTGACACCACCACAAGTTATAGACTGCATTTTGATGCTATTGCCTGGAATGAATGTTCCCTAGTACATATATTTTTATCATTCAATAATTTAGATCAATTTATTGATTATGTAAATAAAGTTTATTATCATATTTAAATAAATCCATGAATACAGATTCTGAAAGATCAAAAGAAAATTAAGATCTAACTTTGTAAGTGGGATTATCAGTTTCAGAATTTCTTTTCTGATCACAGGTACACAAGTGAAAAGAAACCAATTTCTGTTTTCTTGCAGAGGATGAGTAAATTGAAATTCATTACTTACTGAAAAGAAGAAGCAGCAGCTCAATGAGACCTCTCCATAACAGGCAACCAAATAAAAGTCAGTGGGTACAATTAAGATCATTGAAATTTCAAGAGACCTGTGTGTATCAATAAATGGTGCTTATTTTGTGAACTTGAGTTGGTTCTGAGTTGAAATGATCGAAGGTACCAGTTGCCTAACTGTATGTTTTAAACCATTTTATTTCTCTAGTTCAAACTGAGTTACAGATCTATATAAAACTTTGTAATATTTTTATAACCAAAACTCAGCATTATGACATATTAACTAGTGAACTTCCAAGAATATCACTCAAGTTTACATTAAAGCTTATACCAGAAGCCCCACAAAAACAGAAGATGCTACTCTGTGACTATTGCAATAATAAAACCTCAAGTGTGTTTGCACTTTAAAGATTTTACTGTGCAACAGCAACCAAACAATTTGTCCATAAATGACTTACATTCTCAAAGTACAGATACTACAGTAAGCTTCTAACATCTAGTACAATAATAGGCTACATTAGGCCTTTGAAAGCACAGCATAAATTAAGCTGAGAGTGTTCTGACTTTTACCAATGTTTGGTTTTGTTGATAATAATTACATTTGGCATTTAATCACATGTTTTGTTAGATATGCCTGTTAAAGGGGATATTTATATATTCAAATACCATTTTAAACATTAAAATGGTGTATGTAAAAAATAGATTCAGGTATATTCTTTTCAAAAACTTCCATTTTGAAAATTAAAGAATAAGACATCTATTTAGCATCATTATAAGGCCAATATATTTATAAATGAGGAAGAGTTAACCTTTTGTAACTTTAGATAAAAGTCTCTTCTTAACCTCATATTGATTTTCTATAGAGCAAAGTAAAATGGAAGTTTAAAGAAACAAGCCTATTAAGTGGCTTCCAGTAATACCGAAATTGAAACAACTTCAAAATCCTTTATAAAGACAGTTGAATTAAAGTCTTGAAATATTTAGACTGTTAACAACATCAATAAAATAATGTATAAATATAAAGTCAAAGAAGAAAATGTCTATTATTAAAGTATGTACAAAAATTCAAATATATAAATTAATCTGGAATAATTATTTAAATTATACATTCCTTATTGTAAAATAGACATTATGTGTGTAATATACTTGTATCCTCCTTAAAATTTGTATTTTAAAAACTTCAATCATATAAAAAACAGAGAGAAGCATATAATAAATAATCATATACTTGTAATCTAGTACAGATTGTGCAAAGATTAACAATTTGTCTTATTTATTCATCTATTTTTTCTATAATAATTTAAAATGTTACAGATAGCATATTTCACACCCCTAATATTTCAGTGTGAAATTCAAAAAAGAATATTACCTGCAGTATAATTTTCAAAACCAAAAAACTTAAAAATAGTCCTTTAATCTTATATAAAATCCGTATTTAAATTTCCTCAATTTTCCTAAAATGTCCTTTACAGATGGTTTGTTCTAGTTGGGATCTAATCAAGGACCATGAATTCAATTTATTGTAATTTTACTTGCATCAGTTTTAATTTATAGCAATTGTCTTCTTTTCCCTACCTCAAATACTGCAAAGACCAAGCAAGTTGTCCCTTACAGTATTCCAGTTTCTGGATTTATTAGACTGTTTCCTCATGCTATCAGTTAGCAAGTTCTTCTCTTTAGTTCTACATACAGAATTTAGATGTAGAAGACTAATCAAATTCATAGTAAGCATTTCTGAAAAGTCCAATTTATAGGGTGTAGTGAAACCAGAAAATTATTACTTAGAGGACGAGGAATAACAAATTGGGGGCTGTGATGGAAGATTCTGTGGTGCAGATAATAGTTTTTTTTTGCCCCTTCCCTCCCCTGAAACACTCAGATGTTAATACATAAAACTATTCACTTTGTAAACATTAATCGAAATGGGAGCTTTTAATTTTAAAAAGTGTATTTTTAAAATATCTTTTTTGAAAAAAAAAAAGCACATAGTGTTGTGCTTTTATTGCATCATATCATGATATGCATAATGCCTGATTATCTCAATGGCATTACTAAGAATGATCAGACTACTTTCAGCAATCATTTATTGTACATTTAAAAATACCTAAAATATGTTCCTTGTTTTTCACATGAAGGGAGGTTGAATTTTATGAAAAGCTTTTTCTGCATCTACTGAGAAAATCATGTGTTTTTTGTTTTTAGTTCTGTTTATATAATGAGTCAAATTTATTATTTGTTTCATATGTTTCTTGACTGCAGGTTTTGTTTTGAGACGTGTGTATTCATGTCTTTTGCCCACTTTCTAATGAGATTATTTGCTTTTTTTTTTTTTTTCTTGTTGGGTTGAGTTTCTTGCAGATTTTGGATATTAGTCCTTTGGCAGATGCATAGTTTGCAAATATTTTCTGCCATCCTGTAGATTGTCTGTTTACTCTGTTGATTTTTTCTTTTTGTGTGTAGAAGAGCTTTAGTTTTATTGAGTCCCATGGATCTATTTTTGTTTTTGTTACATTTGCTTTTGAGGTCTTAGTCATAAATTCTTTGCCCAGGCCAACATGCTAAGTTTTTTTCCTGGAAAAATCTTCTAGATTTTTTAAAATTTGAAGTGTTACATTTCAGTATTATAATTTAAAAATTTTAATATAATTCTAAAAATATATTTTAGTAATTAGAAATCTGATCCTCTTTTGATTATTGTATCCTTAACAGTTGTTATTCTTCCTGGGCTCATTTAGAATTTTAACTTTATCTTTGGAGCTCAGAAATTTCATTGATTCCAGTGAGCATTCTGCTTTTTTTTTTGACAGACTCTGGCTGTGTCACCCAGGTTGAAGTGCAGTGGGGTGATCTCAGATCACTGCAACCTCTGCCTCCTGGGTTCAAGTGATTCTCCTGCCTCAGCCTCCCGAGTAGCTGGGACTACAGGTGCCCGCCACCACAGCCCAGCGAATTTTTTGTATTTTTAGTAGAGACGAGGTTTCACTGTGTTAGCCAGGATGGTCTCCATCTCCTGACCTCGTGATTCGCCCGCCTCGACCTCCCAAAGTGCTAGGATTACAGGCATGAGCCACCACACCCAGCCAAGCATGTTTTTCATATTGCTATTATTATTTCTATTCAGTATTTGACTAGTGTTTTCAATCTAAATACTCACGTATTTATTTTTTCATTTTTTTAAATTTTTACTCATTGAAATTCCTATCTAGCTTATGTTCTGCTTTCTGAATTTATCCTCCAGCTTTTAAGATTTTTATGATTTTTTTTTCTGATACTTCAGAAAACGGCGATCTGGCCGGGGGTGGTGGCTCACACCTGTAATCCCAACACTTTGGGAGTCTGCGGCGGGCAGATCACGAGGTCAGGAGATGAGACCATCCTGGCTAACATGGTGAAACCTCCTCTCTACTAAAAATACAAAAACTAGCCGGGCGTGATAGCAGGCACCTGCAGTCCCAGCTACTCAGGAGGCTGAGGCAGGAGAATTGCTTGAGCCAGGGATTCGAAGATTGCAGAGAGCCGAGATCTCGCCGCTGCACTCCAGCCTGGAGACAGAGCAAGACTCTGTCTAAAAAGAAAAAGTATGACCTGGGAATTTTATCAAGTTTATCTTCCACTTACCTATTTTGTGTTTGAGTTATTATTTAATACTCTCACCAACATTGAAAAATTCACATTCATTTATTCAAAAATATTCATTTTTGAATACATAGAGGCTGTATTGGGTGTAATTATACAGAATTTCTAAAGCAGATTTGTATCCATGCCCTCATGGAGCTTACAGGAATAAAATAAAATACTTTATGCTGTGACAATTGTGATAACCATTCTGATTGCTCATCTGAGAACAAGCAGCTTTACTATGATGTAGATATGCAGCTGCAAAGTGATGAAACGATCATGTATTCAAAATACCAAGTACCTGTGTCAAGGTGAAAAAAGCTCACAAAATGATAGGCATTAGCGTGCATGTGCTTGCTAATTGATAAACCTCAGCTGTGTCTTATATGTGGCACATTTGCTGAGATACTCAGCAATGCTGTAATTAATTACTGATAAGAAAATTAGAAAAACATAGCAGAATCCCCAGTTCTATTCTACCTGCTTGTATCCCTTCCTTTCAAATAAACCACATTTCTCAGTGATCTTTGGAAGTGTGATAATGTCATACAATATTAACTTTACAGATAGAGAAAACAATATGAGTAGAATAAAAAAGGAAATGAACTGAAACAGAGAAGTCAGGGATGAAGAAAATGTGTGCAATAGGGAGCAGTAGAAAAAGTAATTAAAAAGGGGAGGGAGTTCTAGAATTTCACTTATCTTGATATTATTACCCACTTCCCCCACCTTTATGCCTTCAACTGCAGGAGTAAAGAGATACTTCAAAGTTTAAGTACAACTGCTATGATTTTTTTTTTTTTTTGACTTCTATTCTCCATTGTCATAAGGGATTAAGAGGATCTAGGATTTCAAATGCTATACACTGCAATGAAGCACACGACAGTAGAAAGACAAGGTTTATAGTAAAATATAGATCATGATTGTTGCCACTAAAGCCAGCCTTTGTGATGTTTTCAATGGTTCTCACCTGCTCATAATCATGCCTTTGTGTAATCTTCCCTTTACTCCCTTTCCCCTCTTGCTGCCGTCAATACACACAGCCTCTTCAATGCAATCTGCTTTAAAGACCTCAAGACTGTTTGCATGGCATCCTAAATTAATTCCTGATTATATCAGTCTTCATCAAAAATATAAATCTCACAAGTCACCCTCATCCCTTATCAGATATTTGATTCCAAAACCCTTTCACTGTGCACTCTGGAACTTATATTTTTAGCAAAATCTAGATCTTCAATTGTTTCTGTGAATTTCACTTCTTTATGAGACCTAATTCTTCCCTGAGGATAAGGCTCCTATTGCATCCCCTAAATCAGTGGCTATTTCCTTTTCTACATTCCTTGTCGTACTGGAACTGAAAGTAGTGCAAGTGCACTTAATTTACAGTGTCTCCACCACTGTTCTCTTTAAAAACCCTAGATTTGAAGCTCAGGCCGTTAGATTATGTCACCCACTGTACTTTCTTGTTGCAGTCATCTACAGATTTCTAGTTCATTTCTCTTATTCCATCCACATTGTGGATTCTGATTTAGTCTAAAACACTGTCATAGTTCCTGATACATTTGCAATAATTATATAGGTAATTTTCCCAATATTCTTCTTCTCAATTACTTTGACCTCATGGTATTTCAACCAATTACACGCATTGTGATACTGCAGCGTTTGTTGGTAATCATAACTGATCCCCCGCCCCCACCCCCCGTAAACTCAATTTTATGCTTTCCACTTTTTATCTCCCAGCTTGCCAGCTTACATTCTCATTCTTGACCACTCTGATCCAACATTTCTTTTATCTTACAGTTGCCTCTTTCTTTCACCTCTTGGTGTCATAAATAATTACCTCACACTTTTTCTCTCCTCAAACTTTCATATCATTTTTTTTAAACTAACTTTTTCTCATCAATACACAAATCTGTTTAATTTCCCCTCATGAAAAAAACACTCTCGTTTACCTTACGTCACCCTTCACCCTGTACCCTATCTGTGTTTCACTGTTTAGTTTTTGATGACAATGCAATAGTTGCCTACGCCCTTTCCACCCACACAAGTCCACCGATTATATATTCGGGATCACAAATAACTTATCTTTATTCTCAGCCCTCATCTAACTTGATCTATGAGCGGCAGCATTTAACCTAGACTATCCTTTGAACCTCCTTGACCACTTTTGTTGTATTAGATAACCTTCACTCTTGGTTTTCCTCCTGCTTGCTGGCCACTCCCTTTAAGGCTCCGTTGTGGTCCCCCTTGTCTGACTGAGCCTAGCTAATAGAGTGGCCAGGGGCAGTCCATGGACCTCATCCCTATTCTGGTTACTCCTAGTTTCTTGTTGGACTCACAAGTTCATTGGTTTTAAAATCATCTATAAATCCATAATTCCTATATTTTTATTTCCCCTCTCTAGTCTACTCAAAAAACACCAACCTGAGTGGTTCTTTTAAAAGTAAGTCACATAATGTCACTTTTTTCTCAAAATTTGTAAATGATTTCCGACCACCTCATCCAAGGCCAGTAGGCCTAACAATACCCTGTAATATCCTGTTGGATCTAGCCTGACCATTACCTCTCTGACAACATCACTGACAAGTGACTTTGTATTCCCTCTGCTGCAGAACCATGGCCTTTGCTTGTTTCTTATTTACCAAGCAGGGTGTTGCTTCAGAATCACTGCATTTGCTGTTCCCTTTGCCTGGAATGGCCTTTCCTCAGATGTTTCAAGATTTATTCTTCACCTCCTCAAACATTCTGCTGAGAACCACTCAATGAAGCTTTATGTAAATCCTATTTACAAAAAAAAAAAAAAAGAATCCTGACATACAACACTGTACTAATCCCTATCAATTTTTATACTGCTTTTTCTACAGAGTGAATTTCACCCTTTATGTGTGTATGTATATTTTTGTTTTGTACAGTTTTTGCTCCTCCAACTAAAATATTAATTCCCTGAGGTTGAGGGCCTCATTTACACCTATATCAGTAGTGCTTAGATAAATATCCAGAACATAGTATGTGCATGAAAAATATTCACTGAAATTAATTCATGAATAAAGGAAAATTGAATAAAACCATACAAATTCTCACATTGGAGAGAAAGCGATTTTGACTTTCTTTAGTAGCCAATTGGGAAATCTTATAGATTTAAAAAAATATATTGACATATTAGAGCACTGCTTTAGAAAAGATTAATCAAGATAGCATGACAGGTGAAGGGGCTGGAGAAATATGAAGCAGTCAGAAAATTTTGCAATAGTGCTAAGTATAGATAAATAGATTGTTAATATATTAATATGTACAGGCAGAAAGGTGCTCAGATACTATTTTAAAATTGTTACTGAGACTTTGGGAGACTATACTAATATATGGGTCTTAACAGACATTTTTTTAAAATTGTGTTCTATTTCTGAGGTCAAAATTCAGAGCAAATCCTTCCTGAAATTTTTGTGGAGATTATTATCTCCCTAAATCCCGCATGGTTCAGGAGTTTCAAAGCATTTGATAAAAGTATCTACAGATTAGCTTCTTAACAGATCTGCCAATGTAGCACAAAATCTCTGATTTCTACCAGCCTTTGCCCTGCTCAAACTAGCTCTAGCTGACCCTTTTCCTTCCTTTCACCTTTATGGCCTCCATTTTAATTGGGTTTTCAGCCCTGACAACAGACATCTGGTTCTCAGTCTGCCCATTAATCTGAGGACCGCACTCTTTAAACCGAAAAAGTCTAAAGCTCATCAAAGGGCAACATTTAGATGAACCAACAGAAAATCTTTTAGTAAATAAGGACTAGAGGGATCTTATTTAAAAAGATAATAGACCTATCAGTTTTCTCAATCATTAATGTACTTTTCCACAAAAATCCAAATACAAGATATGTTATATTGATAAACCAAAACAAATGTATCTTTTAATGTATTCCGGTTTTATTCTTTTATTGAAATTTTTTATTGAACTCTATGTGCCTTGATGTTCTGAATATTTATCATTTGGGATATAAAACGTATGCTCTTACTGGATGTCTAATGAATTTGAGTAAAACTAAAATTAAAAGAATGCTTATTTTATCATATAATATTAGCCATAAATAATATTTAAAAGCTTAATTCCCTTTGTTCCCATATCCAGTCGAGTTATCCCTAAGGCGGATTTTTTTCAGAAAGACAGTGGACAAAATTAAAGAAACAAATAGCAATGGGCATTTGTTTTCTATCATGACTTGGGCCTTAAGGAAATACATATAATGCTGGGTCACTGCAAAATTTGTAACAAAATAAAATTTCTCTAATATCCCACCTTGCCCATCCTACAGCCACTTTTTCATTCAGGCTATGATCTTTATGCTATTGGAAAAATACCATAGTCCATTGTTACCCTGTAGCTTTCCTGTATAGTAAAACCTTCAATGTATGTCAAACTAAAAATTCTAAAATGCGATCATATGATTATATCATTTTCTAGCTTAAAAATCTCTCAGTGGCTCTCTTATATGGATCTAAGAATATGAAAACTCTTTTGTTAAGTACCTGAGTTTCATTCCCAGCTATGTCAGTAAATGCATGGTGAAACCTCTTTGAAAATTTCAAAATGGACCATATGCTGT
Organism: Rhinopithecus roxellana; assembly: GCF_007565055.1. Taxonomy (NCBI): domain Eukaryota; kingdom Metazoa; phylum Chordata; class Mammalia; order Primates; family Cercopithecidae; genus Rhinopithecus; species Rhinopithecus roxellana. Next base: position 137,970,998 of record NC_044556.1, on the reverse strand, counting down.
TTTACACTAACCCACATACTGTTCTCTCTTACTGGAATGCTCATCTTATTCTAACTTAATTCTTATCATCTTTAAAACAAAGTTTAATGATCAACTCATTAAGAAAGCTCTCCCTGACCCTTAAGACTAGTGTAGGTTTGCCCCACTGTGCTTTGTCAGGTTCCTGGGAAGACCTCCCTCACAGCACTTCCCTTGTTCTACTCTGTTAAAAATATTGGCTACTGTTTCTTTCCCTGAAGTATGGCTGTTAGTTTGTTTCCAGATCCTAGCACAGTAACTGACATATAGTAACCACTGAATGTGTTTGCTGAGCAATTAAGGGCAGTGTGTTTGTTGATTGAATAAATAAATAAAAATTATTGATGAAAATTTATAGACAAAAATGCAATTAACTTGATAATATTAGGATGCTTTAAAAATAGTCTGGCACATCGTTTTTATTGTTTTTCCATGAATACGGAATGACTTTCCTGTTAAAGCATTTTTCTTAATGTCTTTCAGTATTTTCAATAATTTAACCATAATGTTTTATACATTTTTTGCTAATTTTTGCTTTAAAAGTATTATTTTATTTATATTTATGTCTAATAAAAATGGCTGTACTACCATGTTTACATACATATTGGTTTTGGAGGCAGAGTTTGCTAATGAATCACGCTTAAATTTTATAGGGAACTTGAAAATAATAAAGTATTGGTTATAGATAGTGGAATGAGCTATAATTTGTTGTAATTTGCATTTTAGAGAAAGAGCAGCACACTTTGAAAATAATCAAATTAATTACTAATACTCGTCCCTACTGCAAAATAATACAATCAGCCTCTGTACCTGAGTGTTCCACATCTGCAGATTCAACCAACCACAGATCAAAAATATTTTGTAAAACCCCAACACAACAATAAAAATAACAAATCCAAAGAACAACACAGCATAACAACTACTTACATAACATTTACATTGTATTAGGTATTGTAAGTAATCTAGAGGTGATCTAAAGTACACAGGAGATTGCACAAAGATTACATGCAAATACTACACCATTTTTTACAAGAGACATGAGCATCTGTGGATTTTGGTGTCTGTGGGGGTTTTGGAACCAATTCCGTGAGGATATTGAAAGATGATTGTACATATATATACAAAAGTTAGCAATTGTACTGATTTTATTGCTAAGTCATTTGTCTGTCTGACATTCAATACAAAGAGATAAAATATAATCTGACAAATCTTAAGTACTCAACAAATCTTAGTTTATGCATTTGTTCATCGAGTCGATAAATTAGGTGTCTATTATGTGTGAAGTGCTGTTATAAGTGCTGAGAATAGAGCTGTGAATAATAGCACAGACAAAAATTTCTCAAAAAAATCTTAAATTTTAATGAGGATACCAAAATAAAGCAAAAGAAATAAGCAAAATTAAGTGCTTTTTTCTACGATGACAAATGGAAAGGATCAAGATGAAGCTGACAGTAGATTATGGAATGATTGCCTGAAAGGAGTACCAGTCTTGAAAATAATTTTCAAAATTGGTTATAGAGAGTGGAATGAGCTATATATATTGTTGACATAGAGTAACCACTGAATGTGTTTGTTGAATAATTAAGGGCACTGTGTTTGTTGACTGAAAACATAAATAATTATTGATAAAAAGTTAAATGACAAAAATTAATTTGATAATACGATGCTTTAAAAATAATGTTTTGATTATTTTTAAAATATGGTCGGTGGAGAAGACATTTGAGCAAACTGAGTTGAGCAACATTTGAGTTGAAGGGGAGGAGCCCTTCAGATACCTGGGAAGGAACAATTCATGTAGAATAAACAATGATGGCAAGGCCATGAATATGGTGCACTGTGCACAGAAGCAAAATAATGCAGCATTGTGGAGTGGAGTGAGCGTGATGGTTGTTACAGGAGGGAAATTCAGAGAGAAGAGTGAGGGAGGAGGAGAACCAATCACATAGGAACTTTTGGACCATTATAAGATGTTTGGCTCTTACTTTTAAAAAGGTAGGGAACGTTGAAGCAGAGAAGCAACACCACTTTTATTTTATAAGAATCATTCTGCTTACTTGAGTAGAAATATTATTGCTAACACTTGCGTCAATAAGAATATTTACTGTATTAGGGCAGCTATTATCTTATTATAAAGGATAACGTCAGTTGTTTTTATCTTTTCACGGAAAGGTTTCTTTGGAATTTTCTACATTTTATTGGCTTCACTTTCTGACTTTCCTTTGCTGCTCATCTTTTTCTCAACCCCCATATAGTGGGATGGGCCAGGGCTTACATTTTATTCCCTCTTCTGGTCCTCTTGTTGCCTCTATCTACACCAGTAATTCTCAAGTAGGGGGGGTGATTTTTTCCACCAGGAGATATGTCAAAATGTCTGGAAATGTTTTGGTTGTCACGCTGGAGGGGAAGAGGTGCTATTGGAATTTGGTGGGTAGAGGTGAGGGATGTGCTGGACATCCTACTATGCAGACAGCCCCTCATGACAGAGTTATCTGGCTCAAAATGACAGTAATGCTGAGACCAAGAAACCCTAGTTTTACACATATTTCATTGATGTTTATATCCTGACCCACAAACTTAAATCCCATCAATACCCTAGTGATTTCCTCATTTCTATCCTCAACTGCAACTCTCCCGTGTCCTAGGCACATATAACTTATTGCCAAATAGGCAAGCCTAATAGACATCCCAAGCTTAACACATCTAAAACATGATTTCAGATAAACTTCCCCAGAGAAACTGATTCCATCCTAGTGTCATCATCTCAGTAAATGGCACCATTATCTGTGCAACTGCTTAAACCTTAAACCTAGGTGTTCTTCCTGACTTATTTCCCATTATACTCCACATCCAAAACATTGGTAAGCAAGTCCTATAGGTTCTCCCCTTAAAGTATATTCTGAATTGGCTCAACTCTTACTACCATCAGCACTGCTAACCTCATCTAAGCACCTTCATGTCCTAGGACTAAGGCAATAACTTCCTAATTGTCATTTGACTTCTATTCTTCTCCCATGATAGTCAATACCCTCCCCCCTTACCCCCCACCCCACAGTAACCAAGGAGATGCTTTCAAACTATAAACCAGATCATGTCCTTCACCTGCTGAAGCTCTCCTGGGGCCCCCCATCTCTCTCAGCACAGACCAGTGCTTTACCACCATCTATAAGGCCTTACCTGTTCTGACCCCTCCTCATCTAGGACCTAATCAGACATGTTAAGTCTGGCTCACTGCCACCTAGCCACAACTTGTTTTCTTCCTGTTTCCTCATAATACCAAACTTCAGGAAACTTTTACTTGCTGCTTTCTCAGACAGGAGGCCTCTTTCCTGAGACTGTCTAAACATGTCACTCTCACTTTATCCAAGTCTCTCCTCAAATGTCAGGTTAAGAGTTCTCTGAGTCCCTTTTCTAAAATAGAAATCTCCCACCTCTATGCCATACGACTTTTTATTTCCTTACCCTGACTCATTTCTCCCCTTAGAATCTATGACTTTCTCAGATCCTATTATATATTTTCTATTTGCTTCCAATATCCTCAATTAGAATATTGGCTTCCAGAAGCCAGGGACTATGTCTCTTGAAAATATTCTAAAAACCTACAACAATCAGATTTCAGCAAATTATGATGCTTAATGAATATCTGTCAAAGGAATAAATTAATAAAAAGGCATTGCCTCTAATAATTCCAGTTTGTAAAAACAAGCATTCTGTGGATGTCTTAATTAAATTGTTACTTCTTTTTAATCATCCACAATTTGTATCTAGTGTTTTTGTCTGACTAAATATAATTCATAGTAATTTCTTTATAGTTCTAATCACTTGAAAATGATCAAATTGAAAATTATAATTTATTCAAGATGAGTCATCTTTCATCTCTCTCTCATGAGACAGGTAGGAGATAAGTTCCACAGAGGATATTAGTTACTGTTCTATGACCTTAAATCAGAAACTATATTTTACTACATTTTAACAATAATATTAAATAAGATTAAGTTAAAATATATTCTTTAACATAAAAAAATGCAAAAATAGTTTAATAAAGAAATTTAACTTTTTAAAGATAGACTATAACATTTTAATCTTATATAATCCTCACAGGAATCTTTTTTTTTTTTTTTTTTTCAGTAGATACTTAGAATACCACGACTAAGAGTAACAGCAGCTGAAAATTAATTGCAGGCAAAATGAGTAGAAATAGTGGCATAGATAAAGAGTTGTGGAGAAAAACATCTTTTTATAATTTATTGAATACTACACATGATAATAAAATTTTTGAGAGGGTGCCTCACCAACTTCTGCTGCATAAAAACTATGCCATAAAGTAAATTTACAAGGAGAGAACAAAAAGGGCAGTTAGTAAACAGGGCAAGATTCCATGATTCTCCATAGTTGGAACCGTTGATAGACCAATCAGACAGATTTCTCTGCCAGGTTTCAGTTTCCACAGCTTGACACCTGCTGTATGGAATGGTTTGCCTGAGAAGGGGTGAACCTAGGAAAAGTGAGACCATGAAGATCTGTAAATGATGGGTGGATACATACAGATGCAAAAGCGCCCCCCAGATATTTTATATCTTCCAGCAGAGGCAATAAAATGATTAAAACATGAATCTGTGTGGGTGATTGAACTTTTAGACTCAGGTTATCCAAGAAATTATTAATGTCTATGCACCACCTTCACACTTATTATTTTATAACGTCATATGATATTTTCTATTAATTAAATATTTTCCTTTATTTTTATATTGATTCTGACAGTGCTCATTTCAGATCATGTCAGGAATGCTAGATAATAAGAGCATTCCACTGGGCAATTTTCTGTCAAAACAATTACCTGAGAAAATTCATGAAAATTATCACAGGTTGACATATTACAGTGATCAAAAGCACTTGCATGAAAAGAGAAATGAATCAGTTTCTCAAATGTTACATAAATTGGAAACATATATCTCATATACACTTAAGTTCACTAATAGAGCAGATACTACCATTTCTCTATGTTATTGATAATATTACCCTTAATTTAAAATACAATAGAATTAGCCTGGCTTGATGGCTCATGCCTGTGATCCCAGCACTTTGGGAGGCCACAGCGGGTTGATCACCTGAGGTAAGGGGTTCAAGACCAGCCGGACCAACATAGTGAACCCCGTCTCTACTAAAAATACAAAAAATTAGCTGGGCGTGGTGATGGACACGTGTAATCTCAGCTACTTGGGAGGCTGAGGCAGGAGAATCACTTGAACTCGGGAGGCAGAGGTTGCAGTGAGCCGAGATCGCACCATTGCACTCCAGACTGGGCAACAAGAGCGAAACTCCATCTCAAAAAAATAAATAAATAAAATTGAATTTAGAAAGTAACAGATCTTTAAAAAATCATAATAAAATGTGTAAAATATGCTATATATTCAGGCTGAAGAAAATGAGCTGAGTAAAATGTATTCTTTGCCCATAAGGAGCTCCTGCTTTAATATGGATATATAACTGTAAGGTAGTATCCCTAATCTCACCAATCAAGAATCACTTCTACTTACTAAGACATTACTCCCACTCTCCAGGAAACTAAGAAACATTTGAAATAGGGTGATTCTGATAGTGATCTTGAAGCTAACTAAGGACAAGCCTTTGCTGAGTGATAATATTAAAAGTGATACTGAATCCAAAGATAATCCTTAATGATTATCTGAGAACCAGTTAATCTTATTCTGTCTCATTTTAGCTGAATTTGTGTAAACATGGAAGTGTATGAATTTCCAGATAATTTCATGCCTATTATTTTCTAATTAAGTAACTAAAAAAAAAAAAAAACACCGCTTCTTCTCATACCTTTTTGATTATAAATATCACTGTTTCTCAAAGGTGCTGAGATGGTCCACTGCTGTATACAAATAAGGCAACAAGATCTGCAAAATAAAATGCTCCTATTGGTTCTTCAAAGGTTGATAAAGCAGTCCAAAGTCTCAACTGTTCTTTGCTTTCAAAAGTACCTGTCCACCATATCCCCCAGTATTTTTGTTTCCCTTAATGCATACTTTAAAGCATTATTTATTGAGCCCTGATCACCCAACAGACTCTGGCTTCAGTTCAGTTCTAAACATATAATATTGAGAAAAAAACTAAATAGAGCAGAACAAAAACCCAGAAGCATTACATATTCCCATGAAGTTCACAGTCTACTGGGGACACAAATATTGCTCAAAGAGCTATGTGAATAAATAATAAATAGAAAACAGCAATTCCATTAAGTGACATCAAGAAGAGGAGATTGGGCCCCAAAAGAATAAATTACAGCAGAAATAACTTAGTGATCACCGTTTAAAAAGTGATGAATGAGTGATATTTAATAGCAGGCTTATTTGGTGAGGAAGGAAGACAAAAGCATCCTAGGGAAACCTAGAGCAAGAGAATAATATTTAGAAAGAGAATAATAATTATTGGTGAAATAATGCAAGACTTGTTTTAAGAAGTTAAACATGCTGGTGGGTCTAGAAATCAGAGAGCGAGGGAGAACACAGCAAGGCAGGAGACGTAAGCAGGATGACTCCATGGAGAACCTTGCAGGCCCTCCACAAGAAGGGCTTTTAAAGCAGGACAATTACCTGCTTGGATTGGTATGTTTAACAAACTCCTTTGAATGCAGAGTGGAGAACGGACAAAAAAGCGGAACAAAATAGTTTGAGAGTGACCAACTAGGAAGTCCTTATAAGCCAGGTGAAATAATTGGACCAATAGTGGGCACTGAGGATGGGAAAAGATGTTCAGTTGGAAAACTATAGAAAGTAAAATATAGAGGATTTTGTGGTGGATCTGATGGTGAGTCGTTAGAGAAGTATTAAGGATGACTTGACTTTTACCCAGAATAATTGTTTATACCATTCATTAAAATCATAAGTTTCATTTTGGACATGTTCATTTGCAGATAAACACAAATTCATTGGCAAGATTTAACATAAATCTTATCTTTAGAGGGATAGTCAGTGAGAAGCAATGAGAGCTTGTGTCTGAACTGTGAGAAATCCCAGTCTTCTAATGATCGAGATAGGCAGATGGCCTGAAAATGAGGCAAAACAGAAATAGCTAGAGTTGAGAAAGAACATCCGGGACACTATTAGAAGCCCAGTTAGAAGGTGAGGGAAGAGAGTGTGTCTTAGTTGGTGTGGGTTACAATAGGACACTAACATAGACTGGGTACTTAATAACATAAATTTATTATTTTATAGTTCTAGGGGTTGGAAGTCTGAGATAAGGGTGTAGTATCAGGGTGCCAGATCTGTTGAGGGCCCTCTTTCTGGCTTGCAGATGGCTGCCTTCCCACTATGTCTGCATATGGCAGAAAGAGAGTGATCTCTCTCTCCCTCTTTTCATACAGACACTAATTTCATCATTAGGATCCCAAACTCCTGAATTCATCTAGCCTTAATAACTTGCTAAAGTTGTTAGTAAGTGTTATAAGTTATAATAACTCATCTCAAATAACATCACATTGGGGGTTAAAGTTTCAACATATGAATTTGTGGGGGCTGTGGGGAGCACCATTTAGTCCATAGTAAAGTGCTCTGGTGAGAAAATTTCACTATTTTCTTTAATGATGCTGAGGGATGAAATAAAACGAAATCTAGCCACATGGAAGTCAGTGATGACCTCAGTAGAAAGAACCTTGTTTGAGTGGGTGGGCTTGCAGAATGGGCAGGAAATAGGATATGGAAATGGCGATATATGAAGTCCTCTAAAATTTGGTAAGTGTAGGAGAGGAGAGATAGGACAGTTTGGTATATGAGTGTCTATTGTGTTTGTAAGCAAATAACTTAAAGATTACTTGGGAATTTAATGGCATTTTGAAGCCTATAAAATCTGGTTCACTTTGAAAAATTCACTCTCTTGAGCTCTTCTTTGGATGAAACATTATTCCTCATGACATATTCAGTTTCACAAACCCGTAAAATCTGCCAAACCATCTCAACCTTCTACATTACACCAGCAATCAAAGGGCCACAGTTACAGGGGATGTGGGTAACAGAGATTTAAAGCATGCAGGTTTAAATCACATGCTCAAACTCTCATAGCCAGTGAATAGAGCCCTGAAATTCACACATTTTTATTTTCTCTGACTTCTATCCTGTACTGCACAGTTACCTCTCTGTCCTTTTCTCCAATCTCTCCCCTCCATCACTCTGTCCACCACACTGACCTCCTTGCTGTTCCTTGAGCACTCTAGGTACACCACCACCTCCAGACTTTTGCATTTGCTAGTTTCTCTTCTTGGACTACCCTTCTTCTAGATGTCTACACACTTGCATTCATTAACTTCCATTAAATTTTTAATCAAAATCTCATGTCATGGAGATTTTCTCTATCTACCTTATCACTGTCATTCATTCTCTGCTTTATTTTTTCACATTTATTACCATGTAGTAGACTACAACATTTAGCTATTTTGGTTATCATTTATTGTCTGTACCTCACAACTACTATAAAATAAGTTTCATAAAAGCAAAACTTTAAAATTATTTTTTCACTGTATCACCATATCTTTAAGCTGCACCTAGCACAGAATAGGTGGTCAATAAAAATACTTTAAATAAATGAATGATTGAAAGGAAAACATCGCTAAAATATACACAACAGTATTTTGTATCAGGTTTTCACTCCCAATGCCTACGATTTTAACTGGTGGTAGAAAAAAAAATAAAAGTAAAAAATGGCAATACTGTAAAGAAAACAACACAGCTCAAATATTCATCTTTATTATGAACTGACTTGATTCAGGGACTAATTTAGAACATAGGTTCTTAATTTATATGAAACTTCATAGACCTTCGAGGATGAAATTCAGAGGTCAGCACATTATGAATAAATGTGTATTAAGCAATATGCTTTAAGCATACATAAAGAGAGGAATCTATCAAATTTCTGGCCACAAGAATATTTGTAAATACATTTCATTATGCCAGATACCTGCCCCTCTAAAATAAATAAATAAACCACAACAAACAAAAACAATAACTTTTCATACTGGCCTGATTTGATGAGAATATATGTGCCTACTACAAAAAGCCAACCCTTCACAGTTTTAGTAATATTGTGTGCATTTGCTTATGAAATAAAAAAAAAAATCTCTGATGAAAATAATGACATATATCTTGTATTGGAAAAAAAGTAATCCTACTATGGGTAATTTTTAATAGTAAAATTAAAGTTTAATATAAACATTATTTGCTGGTGCATAGAATAAAGTCCCTTAAATATTGGAATTCCACAACTTATTTAGTGTTTGGTGCACATATAAAACTCAAATTGGTCAATATAGCTATTTTAAAATTTGGGACAAATTTGACATTAGATTGCAAAGAAAAATATAGCATAGCTGTCTATTTAAAATATAATACTGGGATAGTTTACATAATTTTTATTTGGAGAATCATTTATTTCCCTTAGGTTTTTCTAAATTCACAGTTATTATTATGATTACAACGAAGATTAAAACAGTGAACTCCGGAGTATTGGCCAGAATGGAATACTGAGTGAGTGATTTTCATAGGATTAGGATTCATAACTTAATGGATTTATCTGCTACAAGCATTTTGGCCTATCATTCTTCATAAGCACACATGATATAAGCTACATTACCTTTCTTAAGTAACACTTAAATAATACATTAAGCTTGGAATCATCAAATTTTTAATGAAATAGATAGAATATTGGTTTTCATAGTTTACAATTTTTATTTCCAAGGTAGATATAGTTGAATGCTGTCTCCAGTGAACTTTCAAGAATGTAAATTAAATGTATAATCGAACAAAGTATTGCACAGTCTAATGAAGCATCACTGTAAGAGGAGAAAGGAGAGCATCAGAACCAGCTGTTATTAGAGCATCAAATCTGCCTGAGGTTATAGAAGAGCAGGAAGAGCTGTATCCTTCAGAGGAAGCATATGGAAAGCCTGCGGCTGAGGTCAGGAATCATGTTGCAAAGCAACATTGTCAGAACCATCTGTGTCCATATGTTTCAAGAGTATGTCCCTGCAATAGGAGCTCTATAGAAAGGTTCATGGAAATCAAATGGTAAAACTCAGGGATAAAAAAGTCTGCGAAGTATAGCAAACACTAGGCCCTCTTTATCTGCAGGGGATATGTTCCAAGGCCCCATGGGATGCCTGAAACGGATGATACTGCCAAACCTGATTGTCGTCAGTAAGAACAGGTTTCTGTTCATGCCTTCCACCCACAAATTTAACACCATTTCCATCTTAACTAAGCACTTATCATGCACTGTGGCTGAAACTTTTGCAGTTTGTGTATAACAGCAAAACTATCAGGAAATCTGTATTCTTTCTTCACAATTTCATAAATTGAAGATTCATTCTTACCATTGATCTTAGCAACCTCAGCATGTGATTTTTTTTTTTTTTCTTTTCTTATTAAGAACTTTCACCTTTTCACTTAACAAAAGCACTTTATGGCTTTTCTTTGGCATCTCGGAATTGCCAGCATCACTACTCTTGTGCTCTGGGACCATTATTAATTAAAGTAAGGGTTACTTGACTCAAGCTCTGCTATACTGCCACAGTACATCTGATAACTAAGGTGGTTTACTAAGTGGATGAGTTGGACAAAGAGAGGATTCACGCCCCAGGTAGGACTGAGCAGGATGGCATGAGATTTCATCACACTACTCAGAATGGCATGCAATTTAAAACATATGAATTGCTTATTTCTGGAATCCTTCATTTAGCATTTTCAGACAGAGAGTGATCTTAGGCAACTGAAATCATGGAAAAAAAAATAAAAACCCACAGATAAGATGATAGACTACTATATTTGTGAATCTCCAACTTGCAAATAATGGTATGTTACTAGTTGCCTTATGGAGTAAGAACAAATGTATATAAATGAATAAAATTATTGTTTGAACTAAAATTTTTAAAGTTCAGGAGATACTTGTCTATAGGGAATTATATACTATCCACAATACCTTAATTGGGTTTATTTCATTTTATTAGATTCAGCAGATTACATTTTTAGAGTGTTGTCCTATTTAATGATTTTCAAACCATAGGTAAATAGGTAAGATAGCTATGGACAAAGTTCAGTAATGTATAACATCAACAACGAGCAAAGGAAGAAGCCCTTTCTGTCTCAACCCCACTTCCATGAGACCTCAAACATGTTGTGATTTAGCACCCATGCTTGATGTTAAAAAACCTAGGCAGTAAGTTTCCTCCATTATAATTTCAAGACTAGCTAGCTCATTTATTCAAGGGACAGAGTTTCTGCACACTTGGCCTTCTGGATATCAGTCACAAAGAGGAGGTAAAAAGTTCTTAGTTCATAAACATTTGCCACAAAGTCTTCCTTTAAAATAGAATAGAGACACGTGAATTTGAGTACAAATATTCTCCCTACACTATAATTTTTCTGAACAAATATAATATTATGTGTCATTATATACTAGTCAACACTAACAATGAGTGTTACAATTTTTTTTGGTTGTTGTGCATCAATTAAGAAAGTCAAGAACACTGAATATATTTTATAGAAAGATTTCCAACAAGAATGGTAAGAGTATTATTAAATAAATTGATTCTTGAATATCATTTACCTGGTTGTCTACTTCAGGTACTCTTCCTTGTGTGGGGACTGTGGCATGGCAGTTGATGTGAGGGAAGTAACTGAGCAGTTAATACCTGACCAGTGAAAAATTTACTCCAAACCTGTAAGTAACAAGTGAGCCTCAACTTCAGTCTGTGCATCCGCTTTTCTAAGGATCAATCCTCTGTTTTTCAAAAGTAGCATATATATATATATATATGGTTAGTTAATTTATTGGTTTCTTTTTTGTTCACATATTCTATAATTATGTAACTTCAATAAGCAAAAACAGAGATTTCCACTCTTTAAATAAAGCATGGGTGTAAAATATTTTGAACAAATACGTTGTTAAAGAGTGTCATTTCAAGGATTCAAAACACAAACAAAAAATAGAAAAAAGAAACTAGTTAATTGCTAAGTAATTAATGCTAACATATTCTTCAATTTAAACTGCAATTATAAAATGAAGATTATTGTGACCTCGGATTTAGTGAAATAATAAAAATGGAAACATGATCTTTGACCCAAATGGAGAAAATTCTTAGTCTGTACTTTTAAATTATATGCCAATAACAGTGTGAGTGGTAACTTTGCAAATAAAAATCCCGGTCATGTTATTGCCCAGTTGCATTAGACCACCTGAGATATTTAAAATAGCCTGAAGCAGGAAGACACCAAATTAAGTAATTCATCTTTTGACTAATTTGCTCATGAAACAGACAGACTCAAGCAGGACTTCTTTCATATTAAATATACCAATGCTTTCCTGATGTCCAAAGCCAGTTTGCTCTGCATATTTCTGCTCCCTAATTAACTATCAAAATTATATTTTATTTAAAAAGGACACCTATTGTGGAGGCACTCTTATGTTAGAAATGTGTATATTTTCAATGATAATTTTCAAAATGCTCACGATGGTACAATTGCTTTCAAATCTGATCTGTACAATGTTGACTATGTTTAATCCCAACAGGGCTTGTCTATTGTCAAATGGAATCTAAAACTCTGTGTGCGTGTGCACGCACGTGTGTATGCGTGTATTTCACCATATATATCCCTGGAAGTCCAACTATAGAGATAAGTGTTTGCAGGCATATGTAGGGTAAGAAAGAAGAAAGAAAATGTCATAAACTCAATTTTGATCTATTCTTACTGATTAAGCGTAGTTGACTATAAACCCTACTGTAGTAAAAGGGAGAATTATCACCACAATGAGATAACCCCTCACGCCCACTAGGATAGCTATTATTAGAAAGAGAAAAGAAATAAAACAGAAAATACAAAGCGCTGGCAAAGACGTGGAGATATTGAACCCCTCATGCATTGCTGGAGGGAATGTAAAATGGTGCAGCTGCTGTAGAAAACAGCATAAATAACATGGAGCCACCATATGATACAGCAATTCTAATGCTAGGCAATTTTCCCACAGAAGTGAAAGTGGGAACTGGAAGACATTTGTACACGTTCACAGCACATATTATTCACAATAAACAAAAGGAGGAAGCAACCCAAGGGTCTAGTGAAAAATGAATGAATAAACAAAATGCCCTATGCATATACCATAGAGTGTGTGACGGTTAATGTTAAACGTCAACTCAATCACTGAAGAATGCAAAGTAATTGTTCTGGGTTTATCTCAGTGTTGCCAGAACAGATTAATATTTGAGTCAATGGACTGAGAGAAGAAGACCCACCATGAGGAAGACCCAACCACGGTGCGGGTGAACACCATCCAACTGGCTGCCAGGGTGGCTAGAAAAAACTGGCAGAAGAAGGTGGACTTGCTGAATCTTCCGACCTTCATCTTTCTCCCATGCTGGATTATTCCTGCTCTGGAACATCAGACTCCAAGTTTTCTGGCTTTAGGATTCTTGGACTTACACCAGGATTTTGCCAGAGGCTCTCAGGCCTTCGGCTACAGACTGAAGACTGCACTGTTGGCTTCCTTACTTTTGAGGTTTTGGGAGCTGGACTGGGCCACTACTGGCTTCCTTGCTCCTCAAATTGCAGATTAGCTATTGTGGGACTTCATCTTGTGATCATGTGAGTCAATTCTCCTTCATAAACTCCCTTTTGCCCGGCGCGGTGGCTCACGCCTGTAATCCCAGCACTTTGAGAGGCCGAGGCGGGCTGATCACGAGGTCAGCAGATGGAGACCATCCTGGCTAACACGGTGAAACCCCGTCTGTACTGAAAAAATATATACAAAAAATTAGCCGTGGTGGTGGTGGGCACCTGTAGTCCCAGCTACTCGGGAAGCTGAAGCAGGAGAATGGCAAGAACCCGGGAGACGGAGCTTTCAGTGAGCTGAGATCGCGCCACTGCACTTCAGTCTGGGTGACACAGTGAGACTCCGTGTCATAAATAAATAAATAAACAAATTAATTAATTAAATTAAAAAATAAACTCCCTTTCGTATATACATCTAGCCTATTAATTATGTCCCTCTAGAGAATCTTGGCTAATAAAGAATGTTATTCAGTCTTAGAAAGGAAATTCTAGCACATGCTATAGAATGAATAAAACTTGGAAACATTATGCTGAGTGAAATAAGTCAGTCATTAAAGGACAGGTATTCTATGGTTCCTTTTATGAGGTTCCTAGTATAGCTACACTTATTAAAAAAAGAAAGTAGAATAGTGATTATCAGAAAGTAGGTGGAGGTTAGAAAGAGGAGTTAGTGTTTAATGAGTACAGTCTAAGTTGGGGATGATGACAAAGATGGATGGTAGTGATAACTGCATAATAATGTGAATATGTAGTTAATGCCACCAACTGTACACTTAAACTGCTTAAAGTGGTGAATTTTATGTTATGTATATTTTGCCCCAGCTTAAGAAAAAAATAAAATAAGTGAGCAGGAAGCTACACTTTGATAACACAGAACATTCAGATTCTGTTTTAAAAATTCTGCAGAAAATAATTCCTTTTCTCTCAGGAATAGGAAAAGTTGTTTTTGTTTTGTTGTGGTTTGTTCCTTATAGATTACAAATAGTGCTCCAAGATGACATTAACATTTACTAATCTTTTTAGATTCTCTTTTTCCTTGTCAGAAGTTTATGAACACCTCCTTTGTGGCAATAGTTCAAGGCACCAAACAATGCACAACTGAAACATCCTGTTCATTCAAGGAAATGTTTCTGGATGGTTTTCCTTTGCAATGGCATTAACTATCTACTCCCAGATTAGCCTCTGCATGCAAAGCTTTTGCTTTCTTCTTAAAATTTATCTTCTGATTTGCAAAGTAAATAATTTTACCTGGTTGACATCAGAAATATATTGGATATCTCTTTAATTTTTGGTTTAAAGAACTGAAAAAATATTCTGTGGTAGAAAATCCTTTTCCTGTGTGGGCATATTTTGTTGCCTGCAAGATGAAAAGGAACACCGATTTTTTTTTCCTCCAGCACATCTGATTTTTCTACATATTATGAATAACTAAATCTAGGTAAATAAACATGTCCCAGAATAATTGGCTTTATCCTTTGCCCACCAGATAGAAACTACGCTTTTAATTTTCTTTCTTCCTTATTCATCTTTTAATATAAATGTTCAATAGGGGTTTAAATCTTTTTCCCTAGCTTCTCTTTTATCGTGTTTCTAATTACCTAGCCTAATTGCTCTGAGCCTGTAAGAGCTTGTGAATTTTTTAAATGGTTTCCTTTAATTATGATTCTTTAGTGAAGAAAACACTGCTAAACAAAAGTTAAAAACTGAACACTGAATATCTGTTCTACAAAGGTAACAAGAAGAAAATATTCACTTTAAAAATATAGCCTAAGAAAATCAATTTTCCTAATGATCTTTTACAGATCACTTGATACTGTGAAAGACTTAAGATTCATGGTGATCAAATTGCTCTGATGGGAAGATTCATACACCGTGTAAATACTATGCTGTATGTACTATCACCTGTTCCTTCTGCATTTCCATACCTCACGCATGCATATAATATCAAAACACTAAGCAAGGATTCTTGAGTATTTCAGATACACATTTTCTGCCCAGTATATAAATTTAGAATTCTAATTCAAATTTCAAGACAAAAAATTGTTATCAAGAGCAGAACGGTATGTTGAAGAAACTTCCAGTGTGGGGTTTCTGAGTCCAAAATAGCACAATAAATGAGCATTATTTTAAAGTAATTGAAACCTCACTCAAAACATAGTGCTGTGGGAAAACATTATTTTGTATATTTGTATTTTAAAAAATTTAAATAAATAAAACTATGTATTTTTTAAAAAGTATTTCATTTATAGTATAAACAAAACTGTCCCTATAAGGTATAGGAACTAGAGTTTGGGTGGTCACGTTGTGGCATAGGCTGGAAGGATCTGTTTATTTCTAGGAATGATAACGATACCTGAAGGGTCAAAGAGGAGGTGAAAAGACATACATGGCAGTTTTCTTTTAGGGATCAGTATCTGGGAATGGGAGTCCCAAAGGCAGCAGAAAAGCAGACTGTGAACCTAAGCAGAAAAAGCAGAATGAAAAAGGCTGGAATTTGATAAAAGAACACCAGAATGAGATTGCTTGAGATGGTACAGGTGGGAAAGCACCATATTACCAATATTGATAAAAGTCTGGAGAAGAGATGTAGACTGGATGGGACTGGCAGCTAATCAAGGTGCAGTGGACAAATTCAATAGTGATAGACAAAAGGGCTGAGGCTAGGTCAAACTATGAGAACTGTGTCAACCAGTAGAAATATCAAGCAATCAAGGGCCACATAGGTACTGACAAGTAGACACATTAGTGCCAAAAATGTCTACTGACAGGCAGCGATTACATAAATATAGAAATGGTAGGCCATCAAGACTGCCAGTCACTGGAGATTGACTCAAAAATGCCAGACACTGCTTCAGAGGGAACTCTGATTTGATCACTATCAGGGAAGCTGCTTGACTGTAAGTCACCTTTGTGGGACACAGGGCAGTCAGCCTTTTCTCAGCAAGCACAACCTTACCGATGCATAGCTGAAGAGTCTATGGCACTTTTATTCAAAACAAAAAGCAAAAAACAAAACAACAACAACAACAACAAAACCCTTACTTTATTAGCGTTGACTCATCTCCACAGTGGTTTGGCAAGGGGCGCATCGGCTGATTTCAGCACCCACGTGAGTCTTTGTCCTGCTTCCTTGGGTGATGCCTGCCAATTGCAGCACCCCAGCTTGAAACACAGTCACTAAAAGGTGGGCTATAAATGGGATCAATAAAAGGAAGAGTTTCGTTCTTCTTATTCATTCATGGAAAACTTATTGAACCCCTGGTCTGTTTTCAGTATTGTGCTTGGCTCTGACCCAGACATTACTCAGATAAATTACCACCTCAAAGATAAGCACAAGGGTCCCATGGAAGCTGCAAAAATGAGTGATCAGACATAACTAGCTGTGGTAGAGTAACTCTCCATCTATCTAGCACCATGAGTAAATCTACATATACTTCTATATATAAATACATTACCAAAAAATGAAAACTCCTCTCTTAAAGAATAAAAACTTTTCATGTAAAAAAATTGAGATAGAAATGTTAAAACATGGAGTGTAAACATCCCTACATTTAAACTAAGTATGTTTTAACCTCTTCTTGGTAGTTAGGAATAACTTGATGAACACAAATTGCTCACTCTAACAACCACTGAGGACCTAGGCTCTGATACTGTCTCAGTTTCTGCTTGACACGTAGATATAAACACCATACTTGGCACTCTTATGTCTCAGTAGCTGATCTGCAAGTTCCCTTCCAGCTCTGTAGTTGTCTCAGTTTATACCATCTATTGGTCTGTCTAATGTCTAGATGAAAGCCAACATTTATACAGCACTTACCATGTGACAGGCACTGTTCTTAGCACTTTATGTATGGTAATATACTCAGTCTCCTTAAAAGCCATATTAAATGGCCACTACCATTATTTCCATTTTACAGTTGAGGAAATTATTGGAGAAGGGGGTTATCTGATAGGTACAAAGTGAAAGAGTAGAGATTTTCACACAGGTAATCTATCTCCAAAGTCACTGTTTTTATCCAATATACCACTGCCCACCAAACTTCTTAGACAACAAAAATCATATCCAAATGTCATTCCAAAGGGAAGCCTAGTACGTGAAGCAAGTCAGTGTTGAGACTTTTCAGTTGAAGAAAGGGTATTGGGGTGGGCAGGACAGAAGACCAGACTCCTTGGCCCTCTTACTTCTCCTGGCAAACTCTCATTCTAAGGAGAAGAGACTTTAAAACTACCAAAATAAATGTTCTCTAATTTTTTTCAAGTGCTAATATTTTGACTCTATAACTTTAGAGTGCACACACATTCACCCTTATTTAAAACATACTTATTATCTTTTATACATGTATATACATCAAGAAAGCAAAACATAATAAATGCTATTTTATTCAAAACATATATTTGCAGATTCTCCTTGTCAGCCTAAAAGATGAATATTAGCCTGTAGGTATACTTGCTACATTGTAATTACTTTCTCAGCAGTATATTAATTAGTCAACTCCAGTAGGCTAGAACTCTTTGATGCTAGGTAATGAGATTAATAATAGATTCCTATCAACCCTCCCAAAGCTACAACAGGCATCAAGTACTTCTAATCTGTACTGCCTATACACAGAAATGAAGAGCTCTTTAGAAATTCACAGCTATGTGGGGGCCATAGTGTTCAGAATACCACAATATCTAGTGCTTACAAAAGTAATATCTATGTGAGCAGCATTTCAATATTCTAGCCCACGCCTGGTATAGAATAGATTGGCTTAAGTTATGTATGAAGTTGCAAGTACTTTCTGTATAGGAGTAATCTGCTGTTGGCTGTAGCCTGACGGTTTACAGCTTCTAAGAGACACATGGCCTGGAGGTTAGGAGGCACTAAACACACAGCAGATAGTGTTCCTTGAGAAATATCTACTGCAAAAAAAAAAAAAAAAAATACATATTTCAAGATTTTTTCTCTTAAGGCAGGTATAATTTTCTGACGAGAGGATTCTCTTTTGCATGAGATAATAATAATGAGTCACAGAAATATCTAAAAATTAAAGTGGGCCTATATACTATGCATTTTAATATACATGCATGTATATAAACACTCAAATCCACACTTATTTCTGTATATAACTTTTCAGACTTGTACAGTTCAGGAATATTGATTTCCTTTATAAAATGTCTTAGTACATGTTCATTTGACCCATGGAAATATGCCATCTTGTGTCTTCTGACATGCAAAACATCCTGAACATCATGTCAGAAGCCCAACGGGCCATCACCTTCTTTTTTTTTTTTTTTTTTTTTTTTTTTTTGAGACAGTATCGCTGTGTCACCCAGGCTGGAGTGCAGTGGCACGATCTCAGCTCACTGCAATCTCTGCCTGCTGGGTTCAAGTGATTCACGATTCTCCTGCCTCAGCTTCCCAAGTGGCTGAGATTACAGGTATAAGTCACCATGCCCAGCTAATTTTTGTATTTTTGGTAGAGACGGGGTTTCACCACGTTGCCAGGATGGTCTCCAACTCCTGACTTCAAGTGATCAGCCTTCCTCAGCCTTCCAAAGTATTAGGATTACAGGTATGAGCCACAGCGCCTGGCCAGGGCCACTGCCTTCTATGGCTCCTCTCTGAGGAAAGACTACTACAACAGTTGAACTCCTACATACTACATTATGTCTCATGGCTGCTTGGAGCACAGGCATTATAAATATGAGTTTAAAATTTTCCCCTTTCCTTTTCTTACTAAGATATGAGGAGTGACATTATATTATGTTCTATAGTTTTACTTTCAGCTATATCCACATAACATTTCTGGGTAAATATTTGTGCAAGATTATATGAATTAACCAGTATTTATATATATACAAATACAGAAGCATATGTGTAAAATATATCTATATATACACACGACATATATATATTATAGTGTGCATATATATTATATGATGTGCAATAAATATACATTTATATTTGTATTTTTTAAATAATACACAGTATATAATATACAGAACACTTGTATGTCATGTTTATGAAAACATATACACATCATATAGTATATTGTATTGTATATAATATTGTATATATAACATTGTATATATATATAATATACAATTACATATACAATACTGTATCTAATATTGTATATATAGCATTGTATATGATATACAATATGTACAATGTATAATGTGTATATTATTTATGTAATACTGTATATTTATGTTTTAATATATTATACTATATATTTATATAATAATGTAATATTACATTATACTATATATTATATAATATACAATATATGATGTGTATATATTATTTTCATAAATAAATACACACTTTGATTATGAAAAGTGATGTTATTCCAGATGTTTTGTCAAATTGACATTTTTAGGCCTAACGTTCCCAAAGATTTTAGTGTGTTACGGATTTTCTTTCTTGTACAATTAAAAGAGATAAATGTAACAAATTTGGGAATATGAACTATTGTTTTCAAGTATGTTACAGCAAGATTTCTAAGAAACTTCATCAAAAGGATAAAATTCACCTTTTCACCATAAGAAACATGTGTTTGTTGAGCTCCATAGAGAAACGTTTCTGTACACACTGTTAACACTGACGTTATAGATTAGAGGGAGGTCTGCCCATTGAGACTCTCTCAAAGAAGCAAAAGCCTTCTTTAAAGAAGAGGTCATGACTGGACCTCTTCAATGCTTGTTACTTCTCTCCCAGGAGAGGCTATAAGAAGATTCAGAATATTCCCCTGCTCAGAACTAAGTGCTTCTATGGTTCCAGGAGAAAACTTGGTATGGGTACACAGCAGGATCAAAAAGCCTGTCTACACAGGCATTTGAAAGAATTCATCTCCAATGGAGGTAACTGAAGCCAGTGTGATAATATCTGACCGTTGTACAAGTTTTTATATTTAAATATAAATGATCAATAAATAACTCTTTATTGGATCTTTAAGTTCTTTGATGTTCCAAAATGTTAGCATTATTGCTTGTTATTACAGAAAAACAAGCAAAAACTTGGAGTTAGACCAGGGAACAAACTAACACTTGGTTTGAGTCAGCACCTAATGCATGGTTACAGGTTCAAGATGTTCTGGAATTCTTTTTAAATTGCCTTGACTCTAACCAGAGACTGTGAATCACAAGAAATGCATGGGAATAGACAGACTGCAGAATACATGTGGCTTAGCATATGAGTTGATGTGAGGTGTGAGGAGTGTGAGTGTGTGTGACTGCAAGTAAGCATGTGAGTGAGTTTGAGTGTGTGTGTGTGTGACCATGTGTAGATAGTGGAGTTGGAATAATGAAAACCAAAACTCTTTTTAGAAGAGATGGCTTACACTACCTTCCCTTTCTTCTACCTCCTCTCTTTGACATCATGGTCACATGATTGTACTGAAGGATTAGATTAATATAGTTAAGCTAATGAGAAAAATGAGGCCTCTATTTTTCAGACTTGACTTCTTAGTATTTTCTACATGTCTTACTAGGTTAATTTATTATTGAAATTTAAATTTTGTTTTGTAAATTGACAATATTAAGTGCACTACAGTGTTCTAAATGTCTTTCTAGGTTACCAACTGTTAGAAAAAGGATTTAAGAAACTTTCCAAACAGTAATATTTAAAGTACAGTCTTACATATATAGGTTTTCTTTCAGACCACACTTCTGAATTGAACAGACAAGGATCCTCTTTAATTGTAGTTGTTATCTAAGTAAGATGTTATTTTTTTATAAAGATTTGTGTTTTTTGAATTTTCTGCATAAAAAGTGATTACTGATATGAAGCATACTCTTTAATATAGCAAAAAGGACACTGATTTGTGTGACTAAATGCATGTTTACCAAATATACAGTGCTTTGCCTGGAATTCCAAGGATGTATTATAAGGTTCTAGCACAATTTCATGGTCAGGAAGAGCCCCTACCCCTCCCCACCATCACTTTATGCTTACTGATGGCTTGTGTTTGTTAGTTAGATTTGATTATTTGCTTTAAGGTTAGGTTAAGAAAATTGTTGTATTGTTGTATTGTACGGACTTAAATACATAACCTTGCTGTGTCAATCAGAGTTCTGCAGAGAGAACTCTGCAGAAGGGTGGGTAGGTGGGTAGATAGATAGAGATAGATAGATAGATAGATAGATAGATAGATAGATAGATAGATAGATAGATAGATAGATAGATGGGAGGAGGTTTATTGGGGGAATTGTCTCACATGATTACGGAGGCTGAGAAGCAGCTCAACTTGCTGTCTGCAAGCTGGAGAATTCGGAAAGTCAGTAGAGTGGCTCAATCTGAGTCTGAAAGCCTCAGGACCACAGAAGCTGGTGATGAAACTCTCAGTCCATGGCTAAAAGCCTGACAACCTGGAACTGCTAGTGCAAGTCCCAGAATCCAAAGACCAGAGAATCTGGATGGAGTTCTGAGGTCCAAGGGCAGGAGAAGAGCATTCCAGCTGTAGAAGAGATAATAAACTGATTTGCCTTTTTTTTTCTGTCTTTTTGTTCTATCTGGGCTCTCAGCCAATTTGATGTTTCCTACCCACATTGGATGAAGGTGGATCTTCCTTACTCAGTCCATTGATTCAAATGCCAATCTCTTCTAGAAACACCTTCACAGACATACCCCAAAATAATGGTTTTCCAGCTATTTGGATATCCCTTCATCTAGCCGAGTGGACACTTAAAATTAATCATTGCACATGCTTTGTGAATCTGTCAAAGAAATGTGTATTTTGTTTAATTTTCTATAGTTATTTTAATACAGAATTCTCTTTCTTAAAAGTTAATATCTTTTAGAATATTGATATTCTGAAAACAATTTGGAAAATTCTCGTAAAAGGCTTTGTTGCCTGTTGAAATACAAATAAATTAACACATTGAGTTGTATACATATACAGCTTATAAATTCAATATAAATTAAATGCATATAAATTTAATTTATTCAATCTTTTCCTGAGAGATTTCAGATAAGGGAGAGCCGAGAGGACTTGAGGACACTGGTGTTGGTAGAAGTTCAACCTTGGCCTAGTAGACAGTTTTGTTTGGTCACTGTCTGGGGCAAACAAAAATGGTAAGGACATATTTTAAATCTAGGTACAAAGCATTCTAATCTCAACTAAGACTATGGATAGTTGAAGCACATCTGAACGGATAATTGGCTTAATGAGACCAAAGAATTCAGTGGTTTTCTCTATGTGGTTTATTAATATTTATATTGGCCATTTTTTGTATATATTAACATTTATACAATAGTTATATAATAGATGTATAATAAATTGTAAAATGGATAAAAAATTTAAGGTAAAATTCAAAGACTTTTAAATTCAAGACTTTTAGAGTGGGTGATAATCCA
This sequence comes from Rhinopithecus roxellana, assembly GCF_007565055.1. Classification (NCBI taxonomy): domain Eukaryota; kingdom Metazoa; phylum Chordata; class Mammalia; order Primates; family Cercopithecidae; genus Rhinopithecus; species Rhinopithecus roxellana. The sequence goes on along the minus strand of NC_044556.1, from coordinate 137,948,042 downwards.
ACATGACTGGTCTCCTTATAAGAAAAAGAGCTTGGAACACAGACAGAGAGATGACCCTGTAAAAACATGGTGAGAAGGTAGCCACCTACAAGCCAAGAAGAGAGGCCTCAGAAGAAACCAAACCTACCAACACCTTGATCTTCATTTTCTAGCCACTAGAATTGCGAGAAAATAACTTTCTGTTTAAGCTACACTGTGTGTGGTATTTTATTATGGTAGCTTTAGCAAACGAATAGAGTGGTTATACAAGATATTTTCTATTCTTCCCTCGAAACCCAATCTCTACTCTTCTCCTGCACTGAAGACCAATGAACCCTGATCAGTAGCTTCTACCACCAATGACTTCCCCATCCTCTGGCTTCAAGCTGGACTCAATGAAAGTGAGGCATCAGCAGAGACTCTGCCTTCAGTCAAGAGAGTGAGACATGGGCATTATTTTCCTGGCTTTTCTGATCTAGATGTCTTCAGGTATCTGAATCCCCTTAAAAGCCCCAGCTCCTAAACATCAGCCCTCAACTGTAGCTTCAACTACTGGCTACGTGTTTCTGTAACCTCCCTCCACTTGACCCTTCAAGTCTAATTCTGGTAAGATTAATGTCTGTTCTTACCTCTCCCTGAGGTGCTTCTTTGTACCTTGACTGCATCTTTGCACTAAACACCTTTGGCAGTCCTCAGTTACCCCATTTGAACCTGCCAACTACTTCTGCCAGGACACTTAGGCAGCAGATTAGTGGACATAAAGGAAACATTCTGCTCTTAGCAAGATCAAATCAAAAAGTCAACACTACCTGATTTGAATAAATACTTTATGATAGTACATTGTGTCTTTGTCCTATTCCTTTATATTAAATCTGATAGTACCTTAAATATATGGTACAATCAGTGAGTGATTAGTGAGTAACTCTCTTCCAATACCTTTTAAAGATGTTCATCTGCTAGAGTGGATGCTTTAAATCTCCTAAATGTAATTGCAGGTTGCTCTAAGGAATTAGAGAGGAAGAGTTGACATTAGCATTCCTTAATTCACGTGATCTCAAAATGTTTTCTCACTCAACCTCACCCCATTTATTTCTCTTTATCTTACAGAAAGCTTAAAGACATTCACAAATCAAGAAACTAGGAAAGGTAAAAATTTTGGCTCAGTATACCTACTGCATATTAAATATTATTAAATAACTCATTTATATTGAAAACAGTCTCTTAAAATTAAAACTGTTAAAGTTATTACATCGCAAATGATACAAAATAATTATTTAACATACTCTAATATATCAATAAATTATCAATTTTAATCTTGTGTGATTTCTTCATCACATAGCAAGATTTTTGAAGTTTTTCTTATGCAACTTATCAATATATTGTGCTAAATATTTTTTAAATTTATGATAATTGTACCTCTGCTACTCACTAGACTTTAAAGGAAAGCATTGCTTTCAGATTTCTCAACATTAGATGAGTTGTTGCATAAAAAAAAGAAATGATGCGTAAGAGAATTACCTGAAAATATTTTTGTTTCATTAGTTTTAGCATAATCTTGTAAAAATTTTTGTGAGAAACTTGCATTTATTTAATTATAACATTATATAACACACTCAGACTTTGTTTATTAATTAACTATTAATGGAAGAAGAAAGAGAAGGGAATATATGTATGTAAAATGATGAGGTAACTTTATTTTAAAAGATTTAAATAAAACAAGCAACACTGTAAATTAACATGATCAATTAAAGTTTATGTCACATATGTTTATTTTAACATTGATCTATCCAATTAAAATTAATCTACAACCATTAACTGCTCTTTTATAGTATAGACACCCACATCCATTAAATATCCATAAATTTTATTGGGAAGCAGAAGAGTGAAGCTGTTAAATGTCAGGCTCTGGAGAGAGTCAGCGTCAGGTTCAAATTCAAGTTCTGACACTTACAGGCTCTGTGAACTTTGGCAACCTCTTCATGTGTCATGTTTCTCATCACTAAAAAGAAGAGAATAGTACCAGTCAGGTAGATTTGTTTAAGGATTAAATTTAATGACATAATACCTGTGCTAGACACTATGTTCGGGATATTTTACTTAAAACTAGAGGCACCATTATTCTCAGTACTACAGTCAAGAGTTTCACTGAACTTCCTGTACAGCTTGCAGCCGTTCTCTGCAACTAGAAACAGTATTTAATGTGTACTATATATTATTTTTACTGTTTCACTTTCCTAATCAGGATGTTAATATACATTTAATTTATAAAATTCAGACACTACACACATTCTATATGTGTGTGTGTATATACATACTCTATTCTTCACAATTCTACCCTTTCATTATCCTCAGAAGAAATCTATCAAAGTACAAGCAGATTGCTCTCTTTATTTTTTCTATACATCTACTGGCCTATATTTTGTTATTTTTCACACTAACAAGATCATACTGTGCATTTGGTTGTAAGCTGACTCTTAACTGCAACTCCCTGAGCTGAATTCCACTCATTTTGACATCCATTTAAGCATATTTTCACATCTGGGAATTAGGTTTTATTTTAGAAACACTAAAAAATAATGCAAAACATTACTGGCATTTTCTTAAGAAATGGAGGTATCTGCAAAGCACTACTCCTCATTTCCAATGCTACCTCTTCTCTCTTCCTTTCTCTCCCTCCTACAATTTCTGCAGGCCCCAGGGTTTAGCTAACCCCACGACATTCACAAGTCTCCCTGTTACCTAAAACTCTGTTCTTTCCTTGGAGAAATTTGGCTTTCTTTTGACTAATGTCAGACAAAAAATTTCCTCTAGATTCTCCTCAAAATATCTACCTACAGTTAAATGAGGGTAGGAGAACTGTATTTTGGGGGAGTGGTTTATTGTATTACTTTCCAAGACACTTTTTGACTTAAAGGGATTTCTAGGGTATTGTATTAACCAAATCTTAGCAAGAAAAAGATGGCATACTCAGAAGGTCTAACTGAGGCACCAGGGTCTTTCTTCTCCTGCTTTGGTTCACTGCCCAACTCTGCAATTCACCAATGAGCAAGCCTTTTCAGCTGTGCTACTTCGTGCCACATTTGCTGAATTCTGCCAAGTCTCTGTTACAAGTTTAACTGAGCTATGGAGGAAGTTTTGATTATAAGCATTTAGGGGCAAGCATATAGAATTAGATCCTCATTAAAGGGGCTCAGGGACATGTGTCTCATCCAAGACCTACTGTGTGTCTTAGACTAAATCATATGTCTTGATTTCAGCATAAGCTGTGACCTGACATTAGGCTCTGGTGAAAGACCCTTTCTCTGTGACCAGTTGGTCTCACCTGTGTCACCAGGCATTGGACCTTGTTTTATAGAGTGTTCTGTCCAATATAAGATCCACTAGACAGTGTGTGTGAAGGACGAATAGCTACAATTTGAAGAGCACTCATGATTTGTAGATTTGAGTTACTGAGCCCCACAAAATCCTGCTGCTGCTTATGCCACTGTTTCTAGAAAACATCCTGATCCTCAGGGTTATAGGGAGGAAACACTGATGGAACCTCTGTGGCACAACCAAGGAATTAAATATTGCCATGTAGAGTCCCTTAACTCTAATGATACTGATTTGAGGCTCTCTGAAGGAAGAAATTTAAAAATAATATCAGGGCAAAAGGAACTACTCAAAGTGTATCTGATAACCCAAAATAGACAACAAGAAAGCAAACAAGAAAGAAAAAGAGAATGAAAAAGAAAGACAGAAAGAGAAGAGTGGAAGAATAAAAAAAAATAGAAACCTGGATATAGGGAAAGGAGTATATTAAAAAAAAAAAAAAAACAGAGATCTACATTCTCACTGAATTAGAAATCCAAAATTTACTGAACAAATGTAAACAACAAAGGACAAAAGGATTACCATTGGCTTGTAAACATCTGCTAAACAGATTCTGAATTAACTTTAACATCTACTGAAATGCATCCGCTGACAGATCTTTATGACCATAATCATTACTGGAGTACAAATTACAGTCATACCTGAGATTCCACTAAAGTTAAACAAAATACCATCTATAATTTTAGAAGATTAATTGTATATAAAACAGAAGGCAAAAATACGTTACCATAACAATTGGAACTATTTTCTTGCCTAAATTTTCATGATCATAGCACCTATAGCCCTAAAATATTACACAGTGAGTGCAGACAGTATGATTCATACGTAATAAATTAAAATTAAAGAAAGTCTTTGACACTAGCATATTGACTTCATATAATCAGACCCATCAACCTACTTCCTTGCTCCAGTTAAAACAGTTAATACAATTCAATGTAAATTAGATATGGGGTTTCATCATATTGGTCAGGCTGATCTTGAACT